>NW_009603024.1:13055-17606 GCF_000690535.1 Cariama cristata | reverse complement strand
GAAACCGAGTCTTGCGCTTGGCCCTGCCTGCTGGACTGAGGAAGGGATTAGCTACGAGCTCGGGGAGGAAAATCAAGGCTGTAAGATGCTGGAGGGATGCTGAGGCTTAGCTCGCTTGGTGGTAGCCCATGCCCACCCCCATACCACCAAGCTCCTCGTCTCCTTTCTGCTGCCAGCACTTTGACCGGAGCAGTAACATCTGTCTGTGGGTACAGGGCGCTTAACAGAGGTCCCCACTCCCATTTGAGAGGCTCAGAGCCGATGTCTCTGACTAAAAGCCTTTACAATGATGTATTTTTGTGATAAATGAGACAAAAATTGAAATCGCAAGAAAAATTCCCCCCAGGAGAGCATCAGAGATGGCACAGTTGAGACAATCAGATTTGGAGTTTTACAACTCCAATCTTTAGCTGTGCCAAGGGAGCTGGGCACATAAATCTACGCAGGGCTGGATGCTGCGTGCTGGAGCCAAGCATAACAAAAAAGAAAAGTAAATTTCACAGCTGGAAACAAGGCGCAGCTTGCAGAGCTCTTTGTTTCCTGCGGCATCCCGGGCCAAGAGAGGGAAGGAGATAAACAATTTAGGTGAAATCTCTAGGATGAAGCAAAATGAATAAATGAATACGCACTTATTTATTCATTCGCAGGGTCAACAAATGAAATCCAGCTCTGCCGGAATGGATGGCAAAGTTCCCAGGGACAAGCACTTCACCAAGTGATTTTAAGGACAGCAAGGCAAGGAAAGGGGAGCTTGTTCTGACTCAGAATAACTCAGCTGCTGATTCAAGAACAAGATTTCTGGTGCAGGCAGAAAAACATCCCACTTCAGTTAAAGCCCTCTTGGCTGCACCCTTTCAACAGGGATAACATTTGAAAGAATAGCACAAGAAATTACTCTTTTCAAATTTTCTCAACCAACATGTTTTAGGCTGCAATTTTCTTCACTCCTAAAGTACAAGACAAACAAACCAACAAAAAAAAAAAAAAAAAAAAACAAAACAACACCAAACCAAACAGTTCCACAAAAGAGAAGACTAAAAGCATCTGCCCCTCCAAGAAGCACTTGCAAAACCACAGGTGTTGCTGCCGGGCTACTCCAACGCCAGAGCCCACGTCTCACCTTCAGGTGGTATAGATGGGCAGTGCCGGCACGTTTTGTTTGTTGTAAACACGCACATGTGCGTACCCTTGTTGCTATAAACAGCCATGTGCTTGTTCCGGGAAGCTGCACCCACTCTGCTTGTAAAATAACCCATTCCTCCCACTCAGGTGTCTACCAAGTCCAGCTGGAACAAGTGCTGCTGTTAGTCTTCTTGGGCCGACAACCCCAGAAAACATCAGGTACACACCCTGGGGACTTTCTCCTTGGTGTCCTTTGTAATAGCAGCTGCCCATAAATTCCTTAGATACAAGGAAGAAATCCTTCCCGGTGAGGGTGGTGAGGCAGCGGCAGAGGTTGCCCAGAGAAGCTGTGGTTGCCTCATCCCTGGAAGTGTTCAAGGCCAGGTTGGATGGGGCTGTGGGCAACCTGGTCGGGTGGAAGGTGTCCCTGCCATGGCAGAGGGGTTGGAACTGGATGGGCTTTAAGGTCCTTTCCAACCCAAACCATTCTATGAATCTGTGAAATTCAGCTGGAAAGCCACAGTCCCATTCCATGTTTTCTTCCTGACAACAGCAAAACCTGGCTGCTTCGCCCCAGCAATGCAGAGCCCTGACAGTCATGTTCGCTTCCTCCTCTGCCTTCTCTTAAATCGGGACAGAAAGTAGGATGGGATAAGCAAGCGATGCAATCCCATCTTTAAAAGAGCTGAAACAGTAGGCCAATAGATGCAGAAGTGTATCCCTCTGCTTAATCCTGATCAGGTTCATTTCACATACGAGCGGTGGAGAGGATGTAGTCCCCTGAGACAAAAGCTGGAGGCACAGGTCTAAGCTCCCTCCTGAACACAGGTCTGCCACAGGAGAACTGCCTGGAAGAACAGCCTGAGCTCTGGTTTTTACAAGCAGCCTGAAAGTTTTAGATCCCTAACCCACCACTGAGTAATAAGAGCACTAGGGTGGAAAAACAATGTCTTGTAAAATGAAGTATTGTTCTGCTAATAAAGTTTTTAGCATTAAACCGCATTACTCTGCTGGCATTAGAAATCTTTGGCTTGGGGTTTGACTGTTTATTTTATTTTTATTTTTTTAAATATACAACACAAAACAGTCAAACTCTGTTTTTCCGTTGTGTAAAAATATGCCTGGCTTACAACCTGAGGTTGCTGATTTTTCCATTTAGCCCAGACGTTTCGCTGCCTGCCACAGCCCAGCCAGGCAGAGCCACAGCCTTACGGATCCGCTTCCAGAACTCATCACAGGTGAAGAGAGAAAAACAAAACCAACCAGGATTTCAGTGGAAGCCTTATAGGAGCCCTCTCTTCTGTAAGCTCTCGCGATCGCTCTGCTGGCTTCTCTAGAGCCAGGCTCACTGATGGCGTATGTGGGAAGGGCACCGTCACTCCAGATTTCAAGATGTGCGAGGACACCGTACCCATGTCCAAAGAGGACATAGTCACTAACGAAGGATTCCCGCCTACCCTAACAGCTTCTGCCTGCCCTTTGGCCCCTCTTCCTGATGATTTTCCCATCTATGTAACCTCATAGTGCTGGAAAGGGAAGAGAACAGTCCAGCTTCATCGTCGGATGGGATGATGCAGACCAGAGATCCTCAGCTGATGCCAGTTACTGAATTTACAGTGGTCCAGGCTCTCTAGTCTGATCTGGCATTGTCACATCACACCTCGCCAAGGTGAGCCAGCACAGGGCAGGTGAAGTGCATCCCCACTGTGTGTGGAGCAGATCCGGGGGTGGAAAGGGGACATCTTCAAGTAAGAGAAAGGCAGAAGGAGGACAAGTCAAACAGAGCCCTCACACAACGCTGAAGGCTGCAGTTTAAATTCATCCCTACCTGCTCTGGAACCTGGACAGTCCGTCTCAAGGCCATGACCCTCTCCCTGAAGGTCCTCTCACCTCCTCAGCATGAGCGTGAGGAGGACATAAGAGATAACTCTGTGGTCTGCTCTGGGTTTGATTCATGCTGTTGGTTCCCCGATAGAACTTCATTGTCCTTTTCCTGTTGCCACTGAGCCCTAGGAGGTGCTGGGCACCTCTGGGAGATGCTGACCATCCTGGGAGATGCTGACCATCCTCAACTTTTGTTCCTTTTCTTGGAAGCCAAGACTGGCGATCAGCTCTTGTGACCAGCCCCTCCATACTGCGCAAACCTCAAAACGCAAAAGCTTCTGCCAAGCAAGGGAAGCTGTCAGCGCTTAGGAGAAGCTGTTCCAAAGTGGATCCAAGGAAAACGGAGCCTGCAGAATGGGGTGGAAACTGGCTCCCTCACAAGGAATTTGATGATCTATCTAATGAAGGAGCTTGAGCGAGAGCATAAGCGGTTCCAAGATTTCCGGTATTTACTACTTCCAGCTGGGTTGTAAATACCACACAAATGGCTTTTTAAATGGAATTTTCCTAATTCCAAGATTAGGTCTGTCCAGAATGAAACGCAAACATGTAAAACCCCTGAACTTCAGGGTGCACTGGGCCCACCTCTTCCCCGGTGTAAACCAGGACAGCTCTTTTCCAATTCAGGACAATCGGCTCCCTGGGACAGAAGACAATGAAGAATGGGACCCAACTGGTTTAGTTTTTAAAGCTCACTCACTCTTCCAAGGCATTACAGTAGGTTCATCCCGACTTTGGATGAGACACAGCGGGTGATTATCACCAACGCTGTTGTTTTATCCAGTCTGGTTTCTAATATGAATCTAGCACGAGTCTGAAGAGCCAATACCAGTGTACAAGACTGACAAGGGTTGTCAAAGAAGAAAAGAAAAAGGCAGATTCAATCAAAATGAACATCCCTAAAGGGCAAATGAGCTGTACATCTTACGATGTGAAACCTAAGACACTCTAGTTATTTCAGGAGTCTCACAGTTCGCAATACGGCTGTGTTGCATTGCAGGCGAACACGACAGGAGGGGCTGTGGGGCAGGGAATGTCCATCACCAAAAGCTGGAACCTCTTCTAGAGGCAGCGAGCACCAGCACTACCCGCAGAGGCACAGGAGGCACCTCCTGATGGGAGAGCGGGATGCTTACATGAAGTCGCTGCAGCTACAGTACCACAAGCAAGATGGCTGCACAGAAAAACCTGGGTGCTTACCAGCCCCCTGATTATCTCCCTACCATGCAGGCAGGCTCTTCTTCACCCTCGGTGTCCCAACAGCCACCTTGCACTGGGCTCCACTGCATCTACCCAAGCTGTAAACACCTCCGGCTGCAGCATAGCTCAAGCCTTGGCCAACGTATTGCATCTCCAATCATCAGCAGGATGAGGAGCATGTCCTCCGAGAAGATGTCCCATACCTGACTTTTGTTCTGCAGATTCTTTGAGTGAAAGAAAAGCTGGGTGGGATGAGGGAGAAATCAGGTCAGTCAACGAAGGGGTCTATCCACCCTAACAGTGCCTGTTCTTGAGGAGAAGGGGGAAAGGCACTGCTGTATCCCC
>NW_009603024.1:4226-13024 GCF_000690535.1 Cariama cristata | reverse complement strand
GCAGGAATGAGATGAATGATATATTCTTCCCCATGGTCAGAGCCATGTCCAAGCTAGATGACTGAAGGATACGGTCCTTGCTGGTTGAAGCCAGTGGATTCTGCCACGTCCCTCTTCTCCCTCAGAGTGCCAACACGACAGCTTTTATAACCTCCCCAGGGAGAGGCTGTTCCAGTCGCCTCCTGTTCAGCATCACAAGCTTCCCAGAAATCTGTCAAGTGGTTGAGATTGTGTAAGGCTGGGAGGGAGCCGAGGTTTAGAGGGATGGCTTTTTAGTTCATGAGAAGTCTGAGGAAGAGGATAACACGAGGCAAAACAAGCTCCAATGCCCTAATTGGGAAGTGGGGCTAAAATGAAAGACAGACAGCAAGCTGCCTGCTGGTAAGTTCTGTTGGGCTTCTCCAAGGACAGCAATGAGAGAGGGAGAGGTGGAGAGCAACTAGAAAAAAGGCAAAGCTCTAACTGGTCTTTGTTGTCGCCTAAAAATCCACTTCAAGAACTGAGGCCACTCCTTGGTAGGATACAGCACCGGAGTTAATCCATCCTCTCAAGACCAGTGACGTTGTGAAATGCCGCAAGCAATCTCAGCGTGGAGCTGGGATACAACACAGGATGATTCTCGCCTTGAGGACTGCCATTCCCCAGCGTTCAGCATGTTCAGAAGGTGCCTGGGGCAGCAACCCCGTTGCACCACGCTGGGGTCATTCCCAATGCTGCCACCCCGCGTTCCCACCTGCGCACCAGGAATTGCCAGATCGGAGCTCTGGGATGTGTCCTTCCTTCCTTCCTTCCTTCCTTCCTCACCCAGAAGAGCATCACCTCCCTGAAACAGAGGAGCCTTCAGAGATAACATCCCCTCACAGCCCTGCCACTCTCCCCTAATGTAACTGCATATCAGATCTCCAGAGTGAATCCATCTTGACTTGACAGCTAAGAACAACACTGTCAACCACAGACCTAAATCTTTGTCTTGGGTCACCAAGGAAATAGAAGTTGAATAAGGTGCCTCTGAGTTGCTCAAATACAGACCTATTCTTAACTGAACCTAAACCAAGACTTGACCTCCTGATTAAAAAGGATGCAGAGAAACATCATGAGATGTCAAAGCTGGAAGGAGTCGTATCTGACAGACTATCTTGGAAAACAGCGGTGGTATTTGCTACAGAAGATACAGACACCAGCTGGTCTCAAACCCAGTCGAATTGCCCTCTGCCCCTGCGAGCACTTATCCGTAACCGCAGCTTTGCGAAAAGGAAATAATCCGCTTGAGATAAATCCTAAACTGACTGAAGAGGAGTCACTGTTTGGGGAGCTGCTGATCCAACAGAATCAATAAAGCTTCCAGTCCAGAAAATGGACAGAGGTGCATTAGGAGTGAACATGCTCTTGCTTTCACGTTTTCTTAGATGGTGAGGCTTGTCAAAAGCTATGCAGAAAAGTAGGAAAGCAGGAGAGCTGTGAGGGAAAGCTTACTATTGCACTTAGAAAGGAGAGGCTGAAAAGGAAGAAAAAGAGCAATATTATATGTAAGGTTATTTCCCCACGTTCGATAAAGATTCTCACTCGGTGCTAGAAGAAAATGCCATGCTCGGTCTGTGTTTGAGATGAAACCTTGGATCACATTCTGGTTTATCTGAACAGAATTGCTCATCTCTAGTGACTCTTTTTTTTTTTTTTAATTAATTTTTCTTTGCAAAGAGCTGCTTGGCAGCTTATGTTGGCTCTCTGTTTCCCATTAACTTTGTGTTTCTTTTCTTTAAGCCCTAGTGGCTGTTTTCGATTTACTAGATGCATGAGGAGGGGGAAAAAGGCATGGGGAGGAAAGCAGAGACTCAGGCTCCTGAGACGTACAGCTTCACAGAAGAAGCTGGTGGTATCGAACAGGACGCTGCTTCTCTTTGATTAAAGCATTTGGCGGCTTTGATAAAAGACCCTTAACTGCTTGTGCCACTCAAACCATCGTAGAGATAATGAGGGGCCATCAGCCCTACAGACAAGGACTCGCTTTGCCAATCTCCTGCACTTTCACAAGGGCCACGCAGGCCAAAAGGGGCCGGGGAGCTTATTACAGGGCAGATAGTCGTCTCTTTTGTGACAATAAGAGGAAGTGAGATAATTGGGGGATTGAGGGAAACCACCCATGGAGACACCACTTAGCGGGAATCCCAAAACTGGAAGGAAACCTCTGTTGATTCCTTATCACGTTACAATGTGGAGGCAAATGATGAATTGCCCTGCAGTGCGGGGACACGCAGCAGTCAGAGATTGTCCAAAGGGTTTGTTGCCATTTGGGCCAGCTTGTTTTGGTTAGTTTTTGCAAAGGGGAAGAGGAGCGGTGAAATCTTAGCTCCCAGGGCAAAGAAGCACAGAGGATGGATTGCAGGCTGAGGGACACCAAAAGCAAACGGAACCTGCCTTCGCATCGCGGGGCTTTGCAGCAACCCAGTTGTGTCCCAGCACCTCTCACCCAGAGTCCCACACCAGCATGGGGGTAGCAAGGGCCACACACCCTGCCCCTGACCTTAGGGGACAATCTGGGATGCCACTGCAACTCCTTATTCCCTACCTTACAGCCGGCTCAAGTCTAGCATCACCATTTCCAACCACAGCCTTGACGCTCTCCCCATGAGCAAGAGGGTCACCTGATCAGATGCAGGGGTCACAAAATGATGCCTCTGTTTTCCACTGTTTAGCTCAGCGTCAAGAAAATATTAAGATTTCTCAACCATTTTTATCTTGCATATATGTTGCCACACAACCCAGGTGATGTTACAACACTCAGGGGATTCACCAAGGATGTGAGAGATTTCCACTGCCCTCCTGCCTCATCTGCCAGCACTTCCCAGCATCCGCTACCTTAGACTGAGTGTCTACGCTGCACATCCCAGTGCCCCAGGGGTTACGTTACTAAAAATAATGACATGTGGCGGACTGATAGGACCGTGCAGGGAAGCAGGAAGGGATCTGCTGTGGGGAAAGGCTACCAGGCTGGAGAAATTCTTGGTGCATTCAAATGCCATGGTGCATGCTGACTTCTGTTAGTTTTTTCCGTGCGATGCAGCCTAAATCCTGAGAAAGGGGAACAGGGGTAGGCAGTAACTGTCTCCTGCCCGCCCCATAAGGTTGCATTCAGCCCAGGAAATTCCCTATTTTCTTCTGAGCGTCGGGGGTGGAGCTGATCTGAGGCTTTTGCTATCTCAGTCCTGCAAGTGTTTCTGCATCTAAGCATTCCCATTGCTTTGGGAGGAGAAGGGAGAGACTGCAAACCACTCGCTCCTGCCTGAGAACAATTATCCCATCGATATCACGGGGCTCTTCACGCCAGGACGAGCTGAGCAGTCAGTGTAAAGCCCTCACAGTTTGATCCCTCAAGCTCTGTCAAAGCAGGTCAGTTGCACCAGAGGGGAACGAACATGGATATCATGATTTTCAACCCCACGTCCCATTCATTAGACCAAGCACTTAAGCGGAATTGCTTTCTTCAGATAGACAGCTGTCTCCCAACTGTGAGACTCTCTGACAGTTGAAAACTGTGCAAAATCCAAGCTGTCAAGGTATCTCCACTTGGAGATTAACCCTGTCTGAGGAGCTATGGAGACAGATAAGTCATCTTTATCTGCGGCACCAGCTATCTTACCAAATGTGGATTCCACATGGGTGAAAGGTACTGCCACTTCTCCAAACAGCTCGTTCCCAGCCCAGAAGCAGAGATGGGTTTTTAGGCTAACACCGGTGAGAGGAATTTCCCAGTCCAGCCTGGAGGAGCTGCCCACCTCCAGCACACAACCCTCATCCCTTGCTCATCCCTTGCCCATCCCTCAAGTGTCACCATAAAGCAGGCTGGGGCTGTCCAGCCTGTGGGCAAGGGGAAACATTAGAAAACAATGCTGACAGTCATGTTAGGAAGGGGAAAGTACCAGGTGGGAAGCAACCAAGGTCTGACCTTTTCTCTTGGTGCAGTGGTAGATCTGGCTATGCTCCTGGGAGATCGGGTAGGGGTTTGCAGGCGGTAGCAGGTCCTGGGAGGTACTCGACACCCCGTTCTCGCACTGGTACTGGGAGCCCAGGTTGGAGGAGGCAGAAAGGACCCTGGTCTCGCCACTGAAGGGGCTGTGATTCGAGGACACTTTTTGTCTCACCGTGCTCCTGGGAACAACCGGGTACTCTTTACTAAAAGCAAAGAAACAAACAAACAACAAAAAACAAGGCAGAAAAGCAATCAATTAATAAATAGATCAGTGGATTAATAAATGAAGGCAGCACATTAGTGTCATGGTGTTTGTTTAGACTTTCAGGGAACTAGAGACATCCCTCCCAGGAGACTGCAGCCCCATCACACTTTATCCATGCAGCACTCTTGCATTTCACTCTCCTTTTAGATGTCTTCCCCTTTCGATTCATGCCTCTTCCACCACAACTGCTGTTTTACACCCATACGTAAAATAGATACATGCAGTTATATCGAAATATACAAGATTTATATTTACATATTCTGATAACATTTATAAATTATGTACTATTTATATTGTACATGTGGCTGTGCATATGCCTGTAAATAAAAATATCATTTCTGCCAAGCTGACTTGGAGACGGATTAAATATTTAGGTCTACTTTTTCCCCTTACGGCAGTTGTCCCCATTCCTTTTCCCCAGGGTCTGCCAGCCTGGTTGTCTTGGATGGGGGATTCCTGGACCAGAGAACAAGCTCCACTCCAGAGCGCTCAGAAAAGAGAAATAAATAAATCACCAAGACCTGAAGCAAGCCAGAGCCACACGCCTCGATGGAGCCAGGCTAGGAGGGTGAGCACTAATGGAAAGTCTGGTTTGTTCCCTCGCCCTGAAATCTGGTTCAAAGCAGGGATGCTTTGCCAACACTGGCTGGAAATCCCCTCTCCTTCAAGACCCTACAGTGTGTTTTGGAGACGTTTCTCCAAGCACATCAGCAATGTGGCTGGAGAAGGTTATTCCTGCTCTGCCAGAGGGGGAACTGAAGGTGAGCAGGGGGTTTCAGAGACTTCGGGTGGGTGCAAGCCTCCTTCTGGGCTGTCTCCAAGACAGCTGGGTGCTCCCTGAACCCAAGGACTTGCTAAAATGCATGAAGATCAGGTAGTACAGCAGCACCTCGCAAAGTGCCACCAGGCTCAGAGCAGCCATGAACCAGAGCCCAGACTCCAACACAAGCTTTCTTCTTTGAGGCTATAACCATTGGACCAAGCTGGCTTTGAGGTATCCTACTCACCTGCCCAAAACCATTACACTGGAGCAAGGACAGAGCCTTAAATCCCATCAACAGACTCAGCTGGCCACTTACATGTGGAGGACAAGCTCTGAATCTGCTATTACGCCCCTTAGAGAGAGCCTATCACTGTAGCAACTCAGAACTTATTTACAAAATTTAACAATACCAATTATATAAACCTACTCACAGCAGGGAGCTTTCATCCAAACCACTGCTGTGGTGGCTGCCAGAAACATCAGCAACCGAGCTGTTACGGAGGGGAAACTCACCCAGGAGCTCAAACCCAAATGAATGTGTCTCTCATTGTGCCACGAAAGCTTGCCAAACCTCGGGCACTGGTGGTTTGGCAAGGAGAGCCTAGGTGGGGTTTCTTCCCCTGGAAGCCCAGCAGCTCCTCCCCGCAGGGCGGGCAGGAGCATGGCTTTCCACCCGCTTGGGCTGCCTGACCAGGTAGCGTTTTCCCAGAACTCAGATCCAGGCTGTGCACGAGGAACAAAAGAGAGGTGGACTGGGAGGAAGCAGAGATTTAACCCTCAGATACGCAAGACAGCAATGGATGCCAGGGTATATGGTGGGCTTCAGAAGACGTCTTTGCCTGTGGACGCCCAGCACTGGCACTTCCACCCAAGGAGCTCTTGCTGGAGAGCAGCTTTGAGGACTTTTCAGGAAGGTTAAGAGCTATGGCCTTCAAACCTCATGGGTGACTTTCAGATCTAGGTTCTAGGGGATCTCCCAGCTCTACCAGGTCACGGTTTTGAGCTGCCTGCTGCTGTCATGCTCCACCTTCACACCGTGATCCTCATGTAAATAGTACCAGCACAACACCCCAAAGCTGCATCCCCACCATGTTTCCCTTCCAAGAAGATGATTCACAGGGAGGTGACACATCGACCTTGCCCTTAGCTCTCCTCCCTAATGAGACGCTGCTCCATAGATTGACTGGTTCCTTCTTCCTCAGCTCCAACACCACCAATGCCCAATCCCCCAAGAAATAACAGAGCCTCATTTTTTTTTTTTTTGCACCTGTGAGCTACTGTAGAGGAGAAGGAGGGACAAACCATGGTATGATGCCACATCATGTTCTCTGTGGGTTTTTTGGAGGATATAGAGATGACTGCTTTCACAATTTCTCCCTGCTTCAGTGAGGGAAGAACTGGATGTCTCTTTGGGACGTGGGATTAGATCTACATGGGGGTTTCTTACAGTAAATTCTCAGGGTAGCTCACAGGGACCCCATCAACATCAGCCCCTCACTGTGCAAAGCACCACACAAACACTAAGAAGCCATCTCCATCCCAGATACTTCTCACCCAAAGCAACACTTTCTTTGTCTCAACGGAGAGCTGAGAGGGGGGAAATTTAACCACTTGATTGTTTTTCTTGATAAAAGAATATTTTCTTTTCGTAAAGGAGCTGTATGCCTGAATCAGCATATTTTTACCCTGAGTGCCAGCACAGGTGGTGTCAGGATCCCACACTCCCGTTGTGCACTGAGGACCAAATCCTTTC
This sequence comes from Cariama cristata, assembly GCF_000690535.1. Classification (NCBI taxonomy): domain Eukaryota; kingdom Metazoa; phylum Chordata; class Aves; order Cariamiformes; family Cariamidae; genus Cariama; species Cariama cristata. The sequence goes on along the minus strand of NW_009603024.1, from coordinate 6,276 downwards.
AGACTGCATTTCCCAGGGGACACGACAGCCTCCCTGGCCATAGGAGAGGACTGTGGTGTTCTGCAGCAGACACAGCGGGAGCAGGGAGTCACACCAGGGAGGGAACAGGTTGGAGACACCAAGTTTCCGAACAGCAGTTCCCAGGAGGTATCGCAATGACTTCTCTCCGGATTGAAATATTCCCATTGCAGTCAAAACATGTTGGGTGCTATTTTTGCCAAAAAAATCAACTGTTTGAGGAGGGAGATGAAGGAAAGTATTTTCTAACTAAATACCTAAACACTCTCTTTCTTTCAGTTTGCCATTTTTCTATAAGTAAAGACAGTTATCTTTGTATTTCTACCTTTTTCTTCCTTATCGGAGCTGCGCTCTAATAAAGAGATATCTTTGGTACCTTGTGAAACAACAGTCATCTTGAAACATTTATACTCTTTCCTGAGTCCACCCAATATGCAGTGTGCACAGCTACCATTTCAGTTTGTCCTTTGCTTTAAAAATGTACCCGACTCTTTTTGGTTTAGTGCCTAAAAGTCACTATTCCCAAAATAGCTGGTTGTAATCCTGGACCACAGTTTAATGGAATGAAAGGCTTTGTTCACCACTGACACAAAATTACTGTTGTGTCCAGAAGTTTTGCTGTCCAAAAAAATTGTCACAAAGTAGGAAGGGAAAAAGAGTGTTAAAGTTTGACTTACACAATATAGGAAATTGTCCACACAGCAAGGAAGAGTCTGTTGTTCCTGGGCCAGAATGTAAGGTAGTTTTAGATGGGGGTGTTAATGGGCTACATTTTTTTTACATTAAAAATTGTAAAATTAGAGGGGAAAAAAAAGTTGGTTGGGGAAAGAATTCACAAGGAAGGAAGCTGTCACTGGTCTATTTAAAGTCTGTTAGAGGCTAATGATGAACATTCAGTTACCGTAGCTGGTGTATTACAATAGCGGGGGGGGACGGGGAGGGAGGGGGGAGCCTCATTGCACAAGCTCCTGTACAGTCTCCGCACCACCAACCCTTCCAGCTGAAGGGCCACCAGGAGAGAACATGACTTTGATTTTCATTAAAGTCAGGGGGAAGAAATCAGGGATGAGATCCAAGTCTATAGTGAAGCCACTCAGCCCTGAAGTCTGGACTCAGTTCTTAACTCCCACTTGGCTAGATGTTTCCCAGATCCGTAGGATCGGACACGGGCTTTGTGTAACCCTTTCCTAATGGCACACGCGTTCCTCCTCAGAATTCATCATATAACCCCAACCCTCCAGATCAGGCCTTACAAGTGAATCCTTCCTCCATTTGCCAAGCACTTCCACCCAAATCAGACCTCTGCCAGGTGGAATTAGCAAACTCCGTCTCATTTTCTCTCATGACGTCTTCCCCCTCCCCTGGCCAAATGATGCCCTCACCATGACAGACTCAGGAGCTCCCTCAGACCACTTATGCCACAAATTCATATCTTGCAAAGAATTCAAAGGAGCAAATTCAAGAAGGTTTTGTAATCTCAGAACTGGAAACCTTATTGGCCTCTGCAAGCTAATAAAAACTGTGGAAAAATTATAAATATAGACCTTCACAGTGACATCCATTCCGCTTTCTTTCTTAACATTACTCTGTAAGAGAGTAATAATTTTCAATGTATTTTCATGTGCAGGCTTGAAGTTTCCTAATGTACCAGCCAATGCATAGTAAATGTTGCTGCCAGACAAAAACCTTGTTAAAAATCTCTTTGAAGACCCACGGTTTATAACCAGGAAGCTTCTGCATTGAAGAATCCAACCCCTACTGGCCCTAAGCAAATAATTTCACCATGGTATAATAGTCATGGTAACAAGACTTCAAAAGACTTATTAAATGTCAGGTCCCAAGGATCATACTGATAACTGTTGGAGGTCAAGATGAGGCATGATATGGAAGAGGATTTCCCGTTGGTTAGCTGCTGCCATGTTCCTACCGCATCCTTCGAAGCCCCTGAGCTGGGCATTGTCTAGATCTTGTTCACAATGGCAATCCCTAGTCTAAAATCTGACCAAAGGTATATCGGTGGCCAAACACAGTG
>NW_009603024.1:0-4026 GCF_000690535.1 Cariama cristata | reverse complement strand
TGCTGAGACTGGAGAGCAGGACAGAAATGGAAGTCAGCCATAACAGATATAGAAAGAGGAAGAGAAAAAAAGTGACTGGAATAAATATACCATCTCCCATGAAAAAAATAAACCCGAAAACAATTGTCAATTGTCAATGTGCATTCATTTCAGCTTATTTCCAGCATATTGAAATAAAGTTGAACCACTCTCAAGAGACTGTCTGGAGAGTCTGAAGTGGATAAACTGCAGCAGGAAAGGACTTGGTAGGAGAGGAATTACTGAGTACTTCCTTCAGTCTTATCCTCAGATCAAATATGATCTCTCTGCATGGGGACTGCAGGCCAGGCCTATGGAAAATAATACCCTAGACTGGATGTCTAGTAATATAAGTCAAAATGTTGACTTATATGGGAGGCTGTTCACTGCAGCTTTCTCCACCAACGGATCAAATGTCCTGACATTCTTGCCAGAATGTGAAGAGGTCCAATAACCCTGGTTTGGGTGCATGCATGGTATGTTAACAACCAGTGCTTCCATCACTCATCTGAGCAGTGCAGCCCAAAGACATCACTGCAACAAACCCAAGAACCAGCAGTGAAAAGAACCAGCTAGAGATCTGGAGCTATCATTATCAGGCAAATAAAAAGTTAGATTCCTGCAGACAAATATCACTGTTGATGATGGAGTAAGAAGAACACGAGAGGAGATGGAGAATGGATATTGGCCAACAGAGACAGCATTGGCATCCCTTCATGCTGGGTTAAGCTTCTGCAGATGAGACCCTGCTGGGCAGATCCCTCGAAGAAGGGGCAATGGAAGAAACTGCAAGTACCCTGTGTTTCTTGAGCTGACTTTCTTACTTTAAAAGAGCTGTGGATACCCTCCAGTGAAGTCTGTAGAGCCTTATTTTGGATTTCATTTGAATTCCATCAAATTCTACGGAATACAGTTCAAGCCTACAGTTTCTACTGGGGCTTTGAAGAGGAAAATTTCCTTGGGGACATTTGCTGGAGGAAAGTATCATGACTGCAACAGATATTATAACTGTAAATCTTACACTGAAAATGTTTCAGGCAGCATGTGGCTGTTGGGAGATTTCAGTGGCAGAACATGGGAAATGAAAACGGATGTTAAGATGCAATAAGAAGATGCAAGAAGAGAAAGGTTGTTTGCAGTGGACCAAGACCTACTGCACCAGTCAGACCGGTGCCTATCAGCCCAACACGATGTTAGCAAGCCAGGGTAGACAACCCTTTTGGAGCCTCATCCATTTATTCTACTGGCACCCCAAAATGCACCGTTTTCTCTGTTATGCCAGCTCTGAATCATGGTACTGATTCTATGCCCTTTGTGTCTGGCTCAGTTTCTGTTCTCGGTTGCACCAGGAAATCTTTGAAATAATTCCTTTGGAGCCAGGAAGATTACCGTGGATTAATGCCAAAGGCAACAAACTATGGCTCCTGATCTTTGACAGAGAAAACATATACATAATGTCTAACTACACGGCCACTCTTCTTTGTCAAGTGGATCATTCTGGATCTTTGTCTGAGTTTGGAAGGGCCCATCAAGGATACCCATCAAGGGAGCTAAGAATCACCCTTTCATGTAATCCTCTTTCCTCTCAAAAGCTTTCCCAATAAGAAGCTTCAAGGACTAAATTGCATTAATTGGAACTGAGACTTCCAGAAGCTCTTCAGCACCTATAATAGCTGCTGAAGACAATGGGAGTTGTAGATGATCAGCAAAAATTAAAGTGTTGAACAGACTTGCTCTTTCACAGTGCTCTAGCCCCAGACCCACAAACACTTCTCCCCTGCTGTCTTTTGGCAGTCACAGACTAAAAAAAAAAAAAAGAACAACTAAAAGCTACAACTTGCATGCAACCCCCCAGACCACCCAATAGCTATGGTTTATTGGTACAGCTCCACTGACTCTCATGCACAGGGAGTTTTAAGGGCAAAGTCCTAGACTGGTGTCTGCAGTGCAGATCCCATCGTCTCTCTGCGTAAGCTTCACCCTGTGCAGATTTCTGCTGCGTGTTTTGCTCCTGCTCTCCACACCAAATTCCCCTTGGCACAGACAGAAGTTCTAAGTGGAGACAAAAGGAATTTTTAGAGTACAGAGGGGCAAAAGATCCGAAAGGAATACTTTGCCTAAGATTCCCAGCATCACAACATAATTTTTACCTGATTTATGTTTTTCAATTGTGGCATGACCACAGGATACAGATGCAGTATAACTCACGTCCCTCTACACATTTTCCTCCGGTGTGTTTTTCTTTTTTTTTTATTATTTTTTTTAAATCAAGGAAATAACAAACTTGATCTCATGCTCAGAAACTCGAAAACTTTAAAAAAGCTCTTCTCCCAGAGCACTCATCCTGTCAAAGAAACTGCTAAAGGGATCCCGTGTGTCTCAGGAAAGAAAGGCAGTGGAGGGAAAATGAACGTGTCTGTGTTCACAGGAATTTGGATCTCTCTGGAGCTCGTGGGTATTCTTTTTGAATGAAATCACCTGCTGCTGAAAGGCTTAACATCACTACTGAATGAACTTTTCTACCTGGACAGACTTATTAACTTTTCCTCTGGGAAACAGGAGGAGAAAAACCAAGACAAAGGCCTCGCGAAGGAGAATGCCGTGGAGGGGGATGGACTCACAAAGACATCCCCATCCTCCCGGCAAAGCTCCTGTCCCTGGAGTCCACTCGGACCAACGCATTGCTCTTCCTTGGCCAGAGCGTGCAGAGGCAAGCAGAGATGGAGGGAGAGCCCTCGACGAGGCACCCAAGACCTCACTCTGAGCTCACTCCTGGCACTGGAAGCTGTCTTTCTTCCCTGCTTCGTCTTCCTTCCTCTCGGTCCCTACCGTTCACCAAGGGTAGGCATTCAGTGGACGCATCGTCAGCCAAGTCTCCACAGGCACCTAAACCTACTTCTACTTCACCCCACCGCAAGACCTGCTCAGAGGTGATCAAAATCATTTTGGACCCAGCAAACTGGTTTTCCTCTCATCCTCTAACAGCCAAAGGTGCAAGGAGACCCCCAGAGCTGGCCAGATGGCAATTCTTTCTATTAGGATGCACTTTATCTCATACAATTTTAGCTATTTAAAAGGCAGGCATCTACCCTAAGTAAATCATTCAGGTTCTGCAGGTGAGACAGGCTCTTCACCCACCCTGCCATCCCTGGGGTGAACTCTCAAAGGAAAGCAGCTTTGCTCTCTGAAAGCTCCCATCTCATTCTACTTTGTGCCAAGGGAGCCTCAACACCAGCTCAGCCTGGGGACGCTGCTCGTAGACGGCATCTTCCACCACTACGCACCTACTCCCAACCGATCCAAGCCCCACGCAACACGTTAGGACCTGAAGGTTTAGAGCTAGAAGCACATCTTCACCAGATCTCAGGCCTCCAAGGCTGCTCCGAGGTGTGCAAGCGTAGGGGCGTGAGGAGAGGGACGTGCTTTGGCCGTAGCTGGGGCCAGCCTGCCCCAAAAACAGGGGGCCACAAGCCAGCTCATGCACCCGGCTGGGTCAGCGCTGCCGCTCAGCTGGTCTGCTGGGGTTTGCATCTCCCAGGGCTGCTTTCACCCAGGAGATGCCCCTCTCCAATAGCTCTATACTGGGAATTCAAAATAATCTGAGATTTAAATAAAGAAAACATAGAGGTGCTGAGGCTTTCCTCAGCATGAAAAATTCATTCCCTTCATGGCTATACCCCTTAATGAGATGACCAGTGACCTGATGAATGTCAGGTCACCAGTTTCCAGTGTGCATTGTTTTAAAAAGTGTGGCATTTCCAGCTACTTTTTTTCAATAATGAAGAAATAGCACTAAAAATACATCCCACCATATTCTCCAAGGGCGTAAATAGTCATCAGTCCCCTAAAGCCAAGGTACACTTACTTATACCTGCCAGCTGGCGAGTGGGTCCATCGCTGAGAAACAACTTCACTACATATGCACACACACACATGTATTTACATATTAAAATATATTTTAATATATTTAATTATATTTTAATATATAGTTATATGTTAAACCTACAT
>NW_009603023.1:39481-39822 GCF_000690535.1 Cariama cristata | reverse complement strand
GACCTCCTGGCCACACTCTTCCTCATGCAGGCCTTGGCAGCCCCAGGTGCCAGCCAGAGCTGGGGGCCGAGCTGTGCCCCCTGCCACTCCTTCTGCCTGGCTGGTGAGGCACAGGGGGACAGGAACCAACTGACCTCGAGCTGTCCCCAGGGCCCCACGGGGTCAGCCTGCGCCAGCCCGCCTGCAGCAGCATCTTCCAGGGGAAGGGAGCTCTCCCTCCCGCCTCCACATGAACACTGACGCAGACGGCATCTTCCCCAGTTCCCTGGGGATCAGCAGAAATGTTTACAATGCTCTAGTTTGGCAACGGCAAAAATTCAAGAGAACTTTGATAGTAGCAT
>NW_009603023.1:25604-39225 GCF_000690535.1 Cariama cristata | reverse complement strand
TGTGCCCCGAGCCTCCCCTCCCACCGCCCAGGCGCTAGACATGAGGTGCTTTTACCCACTCCCAAAAAGCCATGACAGGATCTTTGGGACACCGAGACAATTCAGGGTCCTAAATTTAACAGCTTGACCTGATGTCTAATCTCGTACTATTAAATAATACGAAATAGCTCAACACCTTTTACACTGCTTGCTTGAGATCCATGTGTAGTGTTGCCAAATTTATTTCCTCTGCCCTTTCCTGTCAGAGCTATTTGCAGTCCAGGTTACAAGATGCAACATGTCCTCTCTGTTTTCTTGCCAAGCCAGTGCAATGTAGGGTCGGGGGTTTTGTTTTTTTTTTTTTAAACTAGTTGTTAGATACACAGAATTTTAAAAAATTCTGGCCAACTGCACGCTTGTAGCATGCGATTCCATAATTTTTTCCAAAGCTGTATATAAAATGCCTTACATCACTGGCCATGCTGATCTAGTTACTACTGGATGTTTTTCAGAATTTCCAATATTATAGCAATAGCAGTCATGTTTATACACTTAAAAGAGTCTGCTGGTTTTTATAAAATGTTTCTCAATCATAAAAATGCAGTCTAGGCAGAGAGCTGGTTTAAAAGAAGCAGAGTGCAATAGATGAAAATAAGCTGTTCATGTACTTTGACATTTTACGTTTCCGATTTTTTTGGCATTCCTTTAACTTTAATGTGCAGCAGGCTTAGACCCTAAAAAATGGATCCATAACATTTTGAATATTTGAGAGTAGTTGTTAAATGTTCAAATGCTTTCACATCCCATCCGTTTTTTAGCTCTTCCCCAGTTTGAAGTCTCAGGCTATTTGTTAGCAGGTCAGTTTATTGCAGATTCAATACACCTTATGTGAAAGGGATTGGTAAAGAACATCTGTGGCCCTTGTCTTACCTCAAGAATAGCGTGGCTGTCTCCACAGAAATTAATGGGGCTTTACAGCAAAGCTGAGATTTCCCATATGATTTAGGATGAGGCCTATGTCAGCTTTGACATGATATACCTGCTCTTACGGCTTGCAAATCAGTGCACTTAGCTGAGTCACTGACCTCATTGTAGTGCAATAGGCTGTTACACGGGTGACCCACGGCCTCAACAACTGGTCTAAACAAACCACAATGGGCTGTAAAGTGAATAAAAATGCATAAAAATGAATTTTGTAATTTTGGTTTTGGTTTATAGAATAACATGAATAACACAAAAGAAAACGAATTGAGCTCCACAAAATTTATTATGGATTTTAAAAAAATTATCAATTCAAATGTATATTCCTCTGAGGTCTTAACAAATGAGATAAACAGCCCAGTTTATATAATATGAAAGCTTGAGAATGATGTAACCACCCTTGTCCGACTGAAAATAGACATCTGAGTTGCAGTTCTTGGTTCTGTCTGTCTGCGAGTCCCACATAGCTGTGAAGTTCTCTGTTAAAATGTTTTGACATTTTCCTTGAAACCAGTTTATCCAATTCTAGGTTATGAACGTATAAAGATACAATTGATAGTATAGTCTCCGAAGCTTTCCTCTACTGTACAGAACTTCTGGGTTGTTCCAAAAATCCAGAATTTGGTCAGTAACTGAATCTTACAATATAGAATTACTGTTGTTGTTTCGGCCAAGAAATAAATAGCAAAGATATTTCAAGTTGAGGAGACAAAAACAGTTCCTTGGTGTTTTTTCAGATTCCAGGAAGACTGCACAATTCCATAAATATTGATGCATTGTCTCTGCCTGGCAAGGAAGCAAATATACAGTTTGAACTGTTGCCATAGAATTTCATTGACCATCACTTCAACTGCAGAAACAAAATTCTTCCTCCTAACATAATGGTCCAACTCATGTCTGCCTAAGCTTCTCTTAGGAAAAAAACTCAAAAACTGTGAATCATCTTTTCAGTTACCCAGTTCTGGTGGTGTTAGTCCTTGTGTCGGTTACGGGCAGCCACTCTTTTACACCAAGCTAGCCAAGACTGTCAGATTCTTGTCTGCAACTTACTTTAAGCCCACTGCTTTCTGCAGGTACTGGGCTGCTGCAAAAGAGATATACGGGCCGCTATGCAAACCCAAAGGCCTCTGCATGAAAGGGGACTGCAACAGAAATACCGTGAAAGAGAACCAGCCTTACATAAACACCACTGGTGCTACCAGCAATATTCACAGGCAGTGAACTGCCCACACTCCCATTCAGCCAGCAAAGGAAGTGTGGATCGACCTTCGCTGCTAAATACCACCTAGCACAACAACATTACAAAAAATCCATGAGTGGGACTCCTAGAAACTACCGCACTAATATTAAACAGCATTAATCAGAAGAGCGGTAATAAAAACTTAGCATGTGGTTCTAATGCCCTAAGTCATTCATTCACAGGACTGTACAGACCCTTATTAATTCCAAATGTGACTTTTAAATTCTTTTTCATGTTTGCATAAAAGTTCATAGAAATAGTAAGTTGTTCATACTACCATCGTATTTGAAGTGCACAGAGCTCCTGTATCAAGAAGTAACAGAGAAGTTAATTTCCTGTTTCACTTTCTGGAGGACATTTAAATGTGTTCGCTTTGTATTCTGTTAGATTTCCTAATCAGAAAGGACCGGGTTGTAGAATGAAATGGCTGGAATGTGATTCTGCTTCCAATTGTTTGCTGAATAAATACAGAACAAGCAACTAGATTATTGGCACTACTTTGATGGCTGGTTTCTGATGACTTCATAAATCCAAGAGCAAAACTGGAGTTATTTGCATAGTCATCACCAGCACTCGAGCTGGAAATATAGAGCTATTTTATCAAAATGCCTTTGCTTTACGATTACAGATAGTTCACGGTACCAACTGCCTTGCCTTAAGAACTGACGAAGAACCAATCCTACCATCTTATCAAACAGCTACGTTTGAGGAAAGGGCTCCAATGATTCTGCCTCCATTTCCCATTTGCTGCTGATGCGTCCTTCTCAAAGCTCCCTTCCTGCAAAGAGTCTCCACCCTGCCCCTCTTTCCTGATTGCTACCACAATAGCATTGCCCTTTATCACCAAAATATCTCTAGCTATCTGCGCGGTAAAAATAGCTGTTTCCTCAGTGCCTTTTGCATTTTACATTGAAAAGGGGAGAAAAAAACGTCCTGCTTTCGTAGGGTGCAATGGGAATGTGGTGTCGTTCCAAGGAAACCAGTTGCTGATAGCATACCATCTGTCGATTGCTTTCTATTAACAGAGGTTTCATACTAGCAAAGTTCTTTGTTCCTTTGTGGGGAGAAAAGCGTTCTTATCCCCCTACTGTATTCTATAAAATAAATATCCTTTTTAAGATTAAATTTACTTTTAAAATGTATCAAACCTTATTAGGCATAATGTAATTGTTTCTATCCACAGCTCTCACCACACTCCCTTTCTGCCTAATAGCAAAAATCACCCCTTCTCATTCAATCATCCAGCTTCATTTCTCCTTTTTCACGTATTTACATTTCAAAAGTTCCCACTAGCTTTGTCTGCTTTTCGTTCCATTCCCATTCCCATCTCCCTTCCTCTTCCCCTGCACTAATCCAGCCCCCTCTGCGCACAATCTCTTCCATGCCTTCCCTACTCTTTCTTTGCAGCCGTAGTTCCCGACTCTGCCTCCCACACCTGCCACCTTTCCACACGCATTCTGCCATGACGCTCCTCTCCTGCCTGCTTCGTTCTCTGCTTATTCCAACTGAAGCAAGTATATTCTGTCCAAAAAATCAATACAAAAAAACCCCAGACAAGCCTTTAGAGGGTGAAGCTAATCCATCAGATTTGTTTTAAATGTCTGCCTTAAGTCATCATGGATTTTGCATTAGAGACAGTTACTTCCATCGAGTACGAAGTCCAGCTTTCTGTCTCTGACAAGACAGAGCGGAGCACTCAAGTAGAGAGGATAATTCCGCTCTGGATATCCAGAGTGCTAAAGTTCTAGTAGCAATTTCTCAGCTTTTCAGTAAGTTCACGCCCAATTTTCAAATACAGGTACCTGGGCCTGTAACCTGTGCAAGATGTTCAACTGCGTCTTCCTCTAGATCTCAGTTAGGACTAAACCACGGTGTTTGTCTTTTTTCTTTTTTTCTTTTTCTACATAGTATCTCTGAGATACAGCCACATCAAGCTGTCATTATCTTGCACCTTTCATACTGTCCACTCCCAGTAAACGATATCCTATCCTATTTGTTCAGAATGAAGCCATAAAAAACCTTTTCTCATTCTTCTTGTTTGGTCACCTCGTTATAGGTGCTCTTGGAGATACATCTTTCACACCAAACACAAGTGGCAGGTTGAGGGCCTTGAAAGTGAAGACAGCTTTTTCACCATACCTGTTATATTTCATTTATTAAGATACCAGCCTCACTCACTCATTAAATTCTTATATAATCAGCTGCACGTCTTCTTTGTTTTCTTTTTCTCAGCTGGCCTTAAATGGCCAGGGGATGTGCAGCAAGGCTCTTGTGAGCATCCATGAAATACTCTCCTTCAAGACCCATCTTACAATTTAAAAATCTAATTTTTTTTAATACATTGGCCATGGTTAGAGAGCTAGTATGCCAAAACAGTGCCTACCACCTTAGTAATACTGTTTTACTGCTTCCTCCCAACAGCAGAGGTACTACGTCTACCTGGGTGAAACGCACTGCTCTGTCAGAGTTGGCTCTGCCTGAATTAATTCAGAGAGGGGAAACACAGCGTAACCAGCTAATTACCTCTTCTCAGAACTGGCTGAGAAGCACAGCCGAATTACTTCAAACGAATGTAACGGTTTTACATCTGGCTGGTACCAAAGGTATTTCTGGCACACCACCATGTCAGGCAAACCTACACACAGGTCTGGCATTGGCTTTTTTTGTTGATACCTATTTCAGTTTCAATGCTACAGCACCAACTCTTCTCTCTACTATACATATTGGCAAATATTTCATCATGCTGGAGGTAAGAATGCCTGGCTGAACCTGAAGACAGCCTGCTGCTGGATGTGATATCACCCTCTAATGCCTTTAATGTCGGAGGTACAGAAATAAGCCTTCTCTTTTTCATGCTACAGATATTAACATTTAATTTTATACTAGAAAATGTCAACCTATGTTGATGTGAAAATACAGCTACAGGACCAGCTCTCCAGCAGCTTTTAAAGCTCCTGTAATATGGGATACCTGAGAGAGGAGTACTATGAGCTCTGTCAGGTTTTCCAGGCTATGAATGAAATCTGCATTCTTGCAATTTAAAAAAGACAGCTTGCACTATATGCCTGACAGTAACGGCTCCATCCCAGGGCACCCTGGATGTAATTAAAGACACATTTACAGATCACATCAGCAATTTCCAGCCCCATGCTTTTTCCACATTTGTCTGGAACTTTCCCTTTCAAAATGAGACCAATTTTGAGATCTGAGATGCAGTAGCAAAACTACACTTTTCCTCAGATGTCTCCCTCTGCTTCCCTCAATGGCTCAAAAAAGGTGCTAGTTTTTTTTTTTTTTTTTGGAAGCACTTAGTGCTATGCCTACTCTGAATGGAGAAATTATCAGCCTTTGGAAAGGGATTTTGCTCATGTAATAACAATCATAACCAAATTCTCACAGCAGGTTCAACACAATACTGATTGTTTCTCTGAAGGAAGCAAGAATTAAACCTGCCCCTACTCAGAAGAGGTTCTGCAGTGTGACAGATGCTGCGGCACAAACCCCAGAAACACTGGGTGTTATCTAAAGAATATTCTCTCCAGCAGGGTCTTCTTTTCCTTAAAATTTATTCATGAACTTTGATTTCATAAGACATGTTGCAGTGTTTGCTTTAAGTCACTGTTTAACTGCACAATAGATTCTTTTTGATACATTTGCTTGCTGGACTATTTATAGAATAAAAGCACACGTGGTTTAAAATGTGAATAATTTAGACTAGATTTTAAAGTCTTTTTCCAGATTCACACAGGAAGATTTAAACCAGGGCTTTAATGAAAACTTGTTTCCAAAGTAGCTACTGTGGGTGGGCACGTGATGGTAAAATCAAACAGGGTAAAGTTTCAACCATGACATCTGTCTTAGATGTTACTGGGCACCCAATAAAATCAAGCAAGATAAGAGTTCGGCTATCTGAACAAGCAGTGGGTGAAAACACACAGTTCAAGAACACACTTTCAAAGTGAAGTGGTAGAGATTTTTGAAGATGTTTGTCTTTTCTGTTCCCTGAGATGATGATTCAGCCCACACAACCAGAAGAGCATTCTCTGGAAACAGACAGCAACTTCAGAGTAACATCCCGACATGTGCAAGACATTTTGTTCATCATGCTCTACAGGAAACTTTCAAGACAAATAGGGAGCCTGCTATGGGTGGTCTTCAGAACTTGAAGAGGAATGTGTTAGAGTAGCACAGCCCTGGAAAACATACCTATAAGGGTTAACATATGCATTTACGTCCGCACTATAGGTTCAGCATCTGCGTGTGATAGTCACATCCAACGAGGTATGCTGGAGGGCAGTAAGTACAGCGTGTTGTAAAAACATAAGCTTCCTTCTCATTTCAAGCAGTCAGCACACCAAGTTCAATGTCAATCTGCATTTTTCTCAGGCAGACTGAGAGAGAAGAAATTACAGGTATTTTAAGCCAAACATCACACTAGCAAACCTTTACCATTATTGCACCAGTTCTTACAGACGTTAGGTAGCCCAAGGTAAGATACGAAACGTTCTTTGCCATTATGATAGCAATGAGTAAAAAGAAATGGACTGTAAGTGTCAAAAGCTGTAACACAATGTGACTGGTGTCTGTCAGCTGTGCTTGTTTCCCTTCAAATTGTAATTCTTCATGTCACATTGTTGAACAAATCCAGATCTGGGTACCCAGTATACTAAAAGGTCATTAAAATATAAAATTATGACAAATGCAGCATGGAGTAGATTTCTGCAATGCATAAGATAAATTTCTCTGACCTTCACAGAAAAAAAAAATCCATTTTTTAAGACTTAAGGTTAAAGAGTTCATGCCAAAGTTATTTCACGTATCTGTTTTTGATCGTTGCAGAAGATGCGCTTTACAGCTGCTCTCCTAAAATCAATATTGCTGACCTTTCAGACTGTGAACCCTGTCTAATCAAAGGAGCAGCCTTCTAAATTTTTTTTTTTTTAATTTGAACTGTTTTATGTGGATGTGGTCCATAATCTGTGAAGTCACAGATTAATGTTTATAGTGCTGATACAGCTGTATATAAAATGCCAGCATAATGATAATTTCACAGTGTGATATCTGCTGTGCTATTAGCAGCTCTCAGTAGGATTGAAGAAAACTTGAAACATTTGTGCTAGTGCTGATCACGGATTCCAGAGTAAAAATAACTACCTCAGTCTGGACCGTTTAACAAACCACATTTTCCAACTAAAATAACAGTGTCTGTATTTGCTAGGTTTTAACACCCATTCTGGGAACCCTATACAAAATAAACATGAGGTCAGGTAACCTAAGGACAAAGTAAAATTTGTGGGACAAAGATTCCAAAGTAAATAGTGTGATTCGAAAATGTGAAGAGCTTTTTTCTTATTATTTCTCAAATGCAGTTAAATTCAGCTTCTCGGCAGAATCCCAGTAAAGTTCAGAACGGACCAGCAGATAACTTTAATACAGGGCAGCTGCAGTCCCGGTGCCAATTAACAGCCTCAGTCACTTCCATGAAACCCCACTGGCTCCTGATTTATGTGCCTGCGCTGTAAAGCCTCTGAACTGATTCCTAAAGCCAAAATAAAATACTGCCTGTGCAGCAAACTGAAATCTCCCTGGAGTCACACAGCAATGCCATGTTTCAGTCGAAGATTTCAGGATTCCTGTGTTAGTAACACCGCACTGAGGGGGAGCTGGTAACGGACATGTGCTCGTGCATATGCTGCTGTCATTAGATCACCCATTTGTTTGTATACAGATCTCAGACTTCCAAGCTTAGGCTAATTTTAGCTGGACTCAGATGATCCTGCCAGACTTGCTATCCCTCGCTTTGCTAATTATTGCTCAGCACTCTGCTCCAGCTGACTTACCTTTTTCACTGTCTGTGAATTACTGCCGGGGAGGAAGCAGTGAGCGTTGCTTGGGGAGACCTCCTTGTATCTTCCTTGCTGCGTTTTCGTCAGTTTGTTGGGTGCGATCCCATTAACGACTGCTGAAAGGATGCTGCTGGTCATGAGAGGAGTCAGGGTCTGGCAGAACAGGCAGATGGCCACCACTAAGGCCAGAAGGAAGGGACGAGGGCGACAAAGCCTGCGGCACCTGGGGACTTGCCCACAAACCATGGCCTCTTTGCCCTCCTTACTTCGCCCTTTGCCGCATTGCAGATGCAGTCCAAGCAACCACGTCTTGCCAGGGTAAAAAAAGGCCAACAGCACGCTTTACCCAAAACTAGCGAGGGCTTTCCCCATTGCTGTTGCTGAGCGCTTTCCTGGTGCCTGGCAAGAAGTCACGGGTTCCAGAGGAGCAGAGGCTTGGGAAGTACCCTCCCATGGGGGTACAGGAACAACCTGTGAAAAAACAAGAAGTGAGCAGCGGCAAAGAGCAGCGTGCCATGGGGCGTTCTGCCAGGAGCCGTAGCCAGCTCTTGCACACTGCGCTTGCCGGAGAACAGACCTGCCCGCAGACAGGTGAGGAGCAGAAATCTTCACCCCCTTTGCAGAAGGAACTACTCAGCCAGACAACAGTATCCAAGAAAGCAAGAGGTTAAAGCTTAACACGTCCTGTCCGCAGCTGAAAAGAGAGTACCAACTTTGTGAACAATCGTTTGCTGTTTTTTTCTTTCTTGCATTCTCAGCTCCCACTTTGTTTTTACAGTTTCCTTCATTCCAGTCCTTTTAAATTGCCTCCTTCCTGTCCGCATGCACAGCTTTCTCTCTAAAAGTGATCATTTATCTGAAAACTGACAGACTGTGAAGATTTTCGTTTGCATTCGTTTTGTCCAGATTGCAAGTTCAAAGTTAGGTTTACTTACTCAGTTCTTATCCTGTTAGAAGTTTTCCGTTCTCCTCTAATGGGCTGCTGATTAAAACCACTTGGAACAACCCTGGCTCATGATCCCAGCTCGTCTCGCACACTCCGAAGGCAGGCACACGCACATACACACGCCATCTGAAGCCAGTTGGACCACAGATTTCATATAAATAAAGGCTGGACTGCTCAGAGGGTGGGGCTAAACTCGCTCTGCTCTGAGCAGGGACAGGGTTTGGAGACGCAGCCCGAGATCTGGATGGGGAACCAGAGGTGTCCTTGCTCACACGGCATGCCTTGACACCACCATCACTGCAATTTTTAGAAAACTGCTGTTACAGCAATCAGTCTAATTGAAACAATATTAATATCTTGCAGGCAGTAGGAATCTGAGCAGCACCTGCAATATTTTAATCCAGATTAACAAAAATGTTGTAAAAGGAAGCAGATTTTCTTGGACATAAGCGTCACTGACAAAGCAGTTGTCAGTAATTTTCCATAGTAGATATAATATCTCACAGCAGTGTATAAATAAAACTTCTTACTGATGTCAAAGAGGGAAAGAAAGGAGGGCGGACAAAAATACTCCAATGAAAGCACTTAGTATCTAAGCCACAGAAGGTCTTAGTTACTACTTCCCCCTGCTGACACAGGACAGGGACGAGACAGATAGGAATAGTTGATGAACTCTGTTATCTTTACAGACCAAAACTTCCCATATAATCAAGTTCTTTTAGCTAAAAATATCTGTATACAAGTAGTCTATTTTATCCTCCATCCTTAGTTATTTTTGAAAAGAAAGAGTTCTTCCTACACTGCCTCGTACATAAGAAATGAGCGTTGTTATGATAACTTTGAGCCAATCTACACAATTCAACAGCAGCAGCAGCATTAGCAAGTTAAGAGGCCTATATTCAGCGATGAAGAGTAGAGTATATATTTGTTTGAAGTGCTGGTGTTTATTCAGCTTTCAAATCCTTTTTTTTTTCTTCCAAACTAAACCCATCAATTTGCACACACAGAAAAACGTCATAGAAAGCGATTCAACACCTCGCGCAGAAACTCAGCTGTTATGTGCACCGCAGTTTAGTTTTCTGTCTGGGGCTATAGTTGCCTAAATTAGACTCCTAGGTTGTCCTGCACAGGAAAAGAGTACACCGTTTGCCTGTACCCTCCCGTGATAGATGCTTGCCACCCGCACAGGAGCTCCCATCTCTGCTCTCTGGAGACAGGTTGCTCATGCTCCCTCCTTCCCAGCAACACCAGTTCACATCCTCAGGCCCTGCTCCAGTCACCCTGTGCTGCAAAGCCTCTGGCAAGCCAACAAATCTGGCTAGGACGTCGGAAATCCATGGGTTCCCTGCAGCTGGCTTTGGGGTAGGTCTCTGCCATACAATGGAGAGGGGTACCCAGGGAGCTGGTACATTCAACGGAGGATTGCTGAAAGGCTACAGCCAGCCTGGGGGCCACGGTAACCCCATCAGCAGAGGAGAAGAGTATAGCAGAGTTGCTTTATTGTTTTAAGACACTGTCCTGTGGTTTTTGGCATGGCCTGATTTCTGGGCCCACAACCACCAGCTGTGTGGGTGGCATTCGCATGGTTGTCAACTTCTCCCAAATTCTTTGTAAGAGGATCTTAGTCAGAGCTTTATGTGCTGTTGCTAGAAGACTTGATTAAAACCAGTTTATAAAGATTTGGATTAATGGTTGCTTCATGATGTGGAGATCACAGCCCCTTGGAGAGTCTCGCACTGGAACAAAGTAATCCTCAATGTCCTCACTCCCTGCTCCCTCAGCTACCTTCAGCACAGCAAGGAACCATGCTCTCCCTCCAGCCCAACATAATTTTCCCCTTTGAAGCTCATAAGCGGGGTCTTTATCCTCACATTTTCCCTAACATCTCAGAGACAATTCATCCTTCCTGCAACCCCAAAATCACTCATGGGCCCCAAGTCTTCAGGACAAGCAGACAACTTTTACTCATTTACTGTACCAAGACTGATACTGCAAAAACAGAGATGAAGGGATATCAGCAGAGGGCAGGCAGATCACTCTGCCTCCTCTGTACTCCTGGGGATCAGCCTTCTGTTCATCTGCTTTTCCCAGATGTTCCAGGGAGTGAGCTGGCTTTTATGTTTTGTGGTTTCTTTTCATGACAATAGCATGTAATGCACATTTCTTAAGCTGTAAATACTTTTCTCAATCACAGCTAGAGTGCAATGAACATGATTCCTGTCATCTCTTGAATCACGATTCTACTACCTCTCTGGGCTTACATGTCTACTGACTTATCTGGTCACATTCTGATGCTTCAGAAATTAAGCCAGGATTATTGCAAATGGGGACTAATTCCCCCGGCATTAACTAGTCCCTTAGGAAAAGGATATAAGTGGATAAAAAGCCAAGCCTTCTGGGTCCCAAACTCACAAGAAAGATTCTTCAGTGCATAATATTCAAATAACTGCAGAACACAATTATCTGTAAGATCAGCAATATCCAGCCAAGTATTTATACTCGCAGGCATATGTACATATTTCCAAATTCTTAGCAGAAAGCTGTAAATCTCCTCTTTCTGACATACCAAATAAATTTAGTATTCATTTCCTATTTGGGATTGCCAGACCGGTTCCTTCCAGTGGCTGCTCCGACTGCGTGGAGTAAGGGCTCTCTAGCCTGCTTACCCCTCCCTGCTCCTCCCACTCGCTCAGGACCGCTCGCCTGGATGCTCCCCACAGCAGCCCACCGCTCTCCTGCTCTGCATGAGGCAAGGTCCTGCAGGGATTGCTTCTGCCAAAACCGACCAGCCGTGAGTGTCAAAAGTGATCTCTAGTGCTTGCAGCCAGAATCCCAGTTCCATCTGCATCACCTGTAATAAACCGTAAGTGTTTAAAGATACCTTGATAGAGAAAAGGTGAGAGGAAAGTCACAAGGCTTGCTAAAAACTGCTGGGGACTAGGATTTGAAAGGACGTAGCCAGTACGCCATGCAGGCATGTAATGTGCACCATTCGTCATCTCGCTGGGGTTTTAAGCAACCCAGCTCATATTCACACAGCTTCCATTTTACACAAGTCTCTCTGTTTGTTCAGTGGTGAAAGCTGGTGACCACTGAAGAATGATTTCCAACGTCTAAGTAGTGACCTGGACAGATAATTGCCAGGAGCTAACCAAGAAGAAAATATTAGGCACAGAAAGTTAGCGGGAATTTAAGGCCAGCTCAATAGATCCATTTTATGCGTGCTTAACTTCACTCAGAGATCTAACATGAATCATTCTGCAACTCTGAATAAAGTTAAGTCTAGATGTAAGTGCTTGTAAGACCAGGTCTTGATACAATAAAACCATTTTGCATCAATAATTTCACTACATAGAGGCTGCCAATAAGAAAATATGTTTTAAAACCTTTTCACAAATGCTCTTTTCTAGAGCAAGTTTCAAATTCCAAAGCATAGCGTCCTAGCAACCATTTCAGTGATAAATGAGCTCACATGAAAAATAAGCTCAAACAGATCATTTCTAAATTAACTGATAGTCAAGTCCTCGTAATCAAGTCTGTCATCTTCACAGTGCAAACCTATATGCAATTTTCATTGTTTATGGCCAATTCTTTAATTTCTTTTTTATTTTCTACCATACTAAAAACTGTGCCAAGAGCTGTAAATTCTCACTAACTTCAAAGATTAGATAAAAGCTTTATGAACAATAGGCATTAATAGCACTGTAAATATTAAAGCAAAACATCTAGTTAAACAGTGCTGGAGAAAGCCTGCTCAGCTGCACCCCCCACAATTTTTTACTTCACTCTGAATTCAATCCAGATTGCAATTAGACCTGCCGTGTGTGGTCCCATTACAAGCAGTGAATGGGGAAGACTGGCACAGAGTGAAGAAAACAGGAGAAATACATTTCATTACTGCTGTGCACACTGTAAGATTTGACACTACTGAAGCTTAAATTAATCCCAACATAGTAAAAACTCAGACTCTCTCCCCTTTTCCCATTCATAGAAAACTGTAAGCCTTAATGATATTGTGATTTTGTTCCACAGAGCATTCCAGAGAACAAAGATTCACGTCTTAAGCCTGCTTTGGCTCAGCTCTCTGATCTTGGCTCATGGTGAAGGCAGGCGAGCAGAGAAGATTCTGCAAATCCTTGGAAAGCAAAAGTTGATGTTAACAGGAGAAGAGTTTTAGGGGAGACCGCTTTTGGTTTTGCTTCTCATTATTTTTTGATTTATTTGATATTTTGTCTTTATGTAAGAGTAAATAAATGATTTGGACTATACAAGCAGTGTGTTTACTTCTTTTATCATAGGATTTACAGTCCACATATATGTATAGTCGATATATAGTCCATTTTAGATCCTTAGTCTGCCAATTTTATCTGGGTGTTAAGTGTTGTGATTCACAGAATCACAGACTGGTGGGGGTTGGAAGGGCCCTCTGGAGATCTCCAGTCCAACCCCCCTGCCAAAGCAGGGTCACCTACACCAAGTTGCACAGGATCGTGTCCAGACAGGTTTTGAATATCTCCAGAGAAGGAGACTCCACAGCCTCCCTGGGCAGCCTGTGCCAGGGCTCTGCCGCCCTCAAAGTGGAGAAGTTCTTCCTCATGTTAAGATGGAACTGACTGAGTGTCAGTTTGT
>NW_009603023.1:25077-25475 GCF_000690535.1 Cariama cristata | reverse complement strand
CAGGGAGATGCTCCAGTCCCCTCATCATCTTCGTGTCCCTCCGCTGAACTCTCTCCGGTTGTTCCTGGTCTTTCTTGAACTGGGGAGCCCACAACTGCACCCAGTACTCCAGATGTGGCCTCACCAGGGCAGAGCAGAGGGGGAGGAGAACCTCCCTCGACCTGCTGGCCACATTATTCCTCACGCACCTGAAGATACCGCTGGCCTTCTTGGTCATCAGGGCACATTGATGCCTTGTGGTCAACTTTGCAGAATGATTGCTGGATATTTTGCCTTAAGAAAGATGCTGTTAGGCCTGCAGTTCCATGGGCAGATCAGTCAGTCTAGAAACCTCCTGCTATGGAAAGCGGAAGGTCTTGCTTGCTTTCCTCTCCCCTGTCTTTAGCATCTCCTCCCTA
>NW_009603023.1:4541-25057 GCF_000690535.1 Cariama cristata | reverse complement strand
TCTCTTCCCACCTTGTGGTGGTACTCATTAGATCTTTCCATGAGGAAAAAAAAACTGTGCAGGTGGGTTGTTTTCCCGCCAGGTGAGGTCCCATGGGCCCCTCTGCTGGTACACGTCAAACAGCAGGTAAAACTTGATAGGCAGTGGCAAAGCTTGATACTCAGCTCACCAGACTACTGACTCTACCTCAGCTTCTCTAATGTTTTAGGTAGGATCCAGGTCAACTGAGTTATTTGCCCAGAGGCTTTTCTTTGTGTCTCAGCCATGTTCTTCACGACTATGTTTTGGCAGAAGGGGGACAATGAAACACAGGTATCTATTTATTTATCTACGTTAATAATACCGAAAGCTGCTTGACATGAAGGTAAGGGAAAGCAGCTGAAGACCAAAGTCTTACAAAGATAGTAGTTCCTGCTTAAAAGGCAAATCTGCATGTCACGTGGAAGAAATAGATCAGTAAATTCTTTGCTTCTTCCTGTCTACAGTTATTCACTGACACTTGACATAATCCCCTTGCAGCAGTTATTCTGAGATTACACAGAGATTTATGGATTTTGTAGCCAGTTTGATTGCTCAGACTCATTGGTTACTGCTGAGAGCTGAATAAGAATCAGTGACAATCAAAAAATGGCCAGATAGGCTGAAAGAATGGACATTTATCTTCGGGTATGCAGATGCAGAACAGGAACAAAGTGAAATATCGCATGACCTCTGACAGCACTTATGTTGCTTTTTATTTTAAGTAAGTCTTTTATTTTGTCATGGTCCACGTCTCTTCTCTGGCATCTTGCTGGTCCCCCTCTTCTTCACACCTCAGGTGAGAACATTTGAACTTCCATTCTCAGGTCTTCCTCCTTCTTCCTACAAATTTTTTCTAATGACAGCTGTGTCTTCTCTCAAAATCATTCTCTTAACACAGTGAATAATCTCTTCTTTTAGGTGATGTAGACCCTTCTTACTGTCTTTTTTTCAGTTACATTCTCTGGGCTTATTATATGAAAAGTATTTGCACAAATACTTTTCTACTTTCTCATGCACTTCTTGCTGCAAGCAGAGCCGTTCACTGCCTCGTACCTGCAGAAGGGCTCTGAATGCACTTTACATGCTGCACAGTAGTATTTCCTTGCAGTTCTTCCTGACTGCTTATATTCAGGTGGAAGTGTATCGAAATGGCCAATGAGAGTGGGAAGAAACCAAGAATAGCAGGGTCACTGATGCCATCCCAGCCACTCCATGCCTGCTCAAATGATGTTTGCAACAGAGGGTATCCGTATTGCTCACCAACTGTTCCATCTACCGGGACACCTTCCCCACACCAGGCCCTTCCCCTCCAGCCCCAGCACCTGGTCAGAAAAGCTTTGACAAGAAGGAGAGAGGGTGGAGAGGGACAGTGAGTGGTAAGCATACCGGTTTGGTATGGGCGATCCCTCAGCCAGGCCTCCAGGGTGATGGTAGGATGGATCCTAAACAGCTTCCCATGTGGTGGGAATGTAGGAAGCTCGCAAGCCATGGAGTTGCTGGAATGAGAACAACAAACATAAAGGAAAGGAGCAGTTTGTAAGCGCATTTAGCAGAGGGAAGAGAAGCATTTACAAACCCTTTTATTTCTAACATTTAGCATTCTCCATTCTCTATGTGTTTTTTTTTTTTTAAAGTTAATTGTTCTAGTTTCTGTTCCAATCAAACCCAAATATAGAATTGAAATACATAGTCCTCCAGGCCCTGTCACAAGGTCTTTCTTTTTCTTCTTTTGTGTAAACTAAATTATTTCATTGCCATGTTCCCTTTTCATTTTAGCCTGCCCTCATTATTTAGGTAGCCAAGACTAGGAAAATGTTTATTTTTTTCTCCTGTTCTACACAGAAGTGGACCCAAAACAGTCCAAAGAATGAGAAAAACGAAGGTAGCTGGAAAATTCATGACAGTCATCCCCAAGCACCAGTTTTTTATACAGTTGCCCTCAAGTTCAGAAGCAAGATCTGTTTCAAATAAACCAACTTTTTAGAAGCTGAAAAACCCAACCAGACTCCTCATGCCATAAACACCCATCTTCCAATTCACCCCCTAAATTCCTTAACTGTATTTTCTTCTATCCCATTACCTTTGGCTGCCTTTCTTCCTCGACACTGCTTATATGATCAGAAACATCCTCTCTTTCTTTAGCAGAGTGGTTGCTTTGCTGAGACCACTCGCAGATTTTCAAATGCCTATTCCAGCGTCTCCTAGGTTGAGCAGTCCTCCGATGCTCTTTGGCAGCAGGGAAACAAATGGAAGTCTCCTACAAAGGAGAAAATATTGTCACCTCTATTGTATGCATATAAAACAAGGGCGCAATGCTCTCAGATACCTGCAGCTCTCTCTCCGTTGTCCTCTTGATGATTTAATCTGTGCTGCTGCAGATGGTGTGCCTGCCGCAACAGGCAAACAAGGTTTATAATTTTGCACCAAGTTTTCCAGGTGGCAATCGTTTCAGACATTTTGGTCATTAAATGTTGGTTAGCCCCGGTACAGCAAATATCCATGCAAACGTACAGCTTAAACCACATCATGGCCTCCACTGGCTTCAGTGGATGAGTTCATACAGGTGGGTGTTTTAGGCACAAGGGAACAAGAACTTGATTTTTTTCCTATCAAAAGGCTTTGTACTGATGGATATTTGTTTAACAGAGCTTCTCTGTAGCAAGGAGAGTTTTAAGACAATCACATCACACAGAAATATAGACTAAATGCTCACCTGTGCCTCTCAAGGCACCCATACATTTAACCAGCCCCATCAAGACCAGCCATTATTATATATACTAGAGTATATAACAGTTTATTCCAGTTTGTTGCATTCCTGTGGTGCTGCCAGAATATACAATAAGCCAGTACAGAAATATGTCACCTGGGGCACTGCACATATTCTGCATGTACACGAGAAATTACTGTACGAGAGAATAGAATATGTGAAGATGCAAGACATGCTATTTTGATGTTCGTATGGACAAGCAGAAAAAGATAACTGTACCCTTCTGAACTTATCGATCTGATTATAACTATACAGTTTCTCTCATGAGTCCAGCTGTCGCGGCATGATTGCTGCAGAACAAGATAACAGCAACCACTGTGGCACAGAAATTTCTTTAGAAATACTCTTAAATACACTGCATCTTTTACGCACTGACTTTCGACAACCTATTCCTTACATTCCAGGCAAGAGTCTGCTGAAAAAGCAAGGTTTAAGGAAGATACTTCTTAGGTCTGAGAGATCTAAAGTGTTTTGCTGTCATTTTTTACACTTCACACCTAATTTAAATTATCCAGAGGGGCTGAAAAGTGAATAATAGAAGCATTTTTGTTCATTGTCTCATTACTGGGTTGTTGGGAGTTGTCTCTTTTGTGGGTTGTTTTGTTATATTTTTTAATTACAGAGGTATGTTCTATGACTAGAGGCAGATGTAATGTTTGTAGGATTTGATTTTGCAAAAATTAAAAGATAACCAAAATATAACCAAATCAGAATCCCTCTGACACACAGTACAAATAGCTGAATAAGCTCTTATTAAAATCTTTAACTCAGTCACTGTTTCCGTATAACTATGTCTCGATGCACTTCTAAAACTAAAGCATATTGAAAGGACTATTTGTTTTGGAAAATAATGTACAACCAGGTGGTGCCAACATAGAAAATTAATAAAATGTATATAAGGCTGATAGCTAATTTACTCGTTTTAAGACAGACTTTAGAAAAAGAATTACAGGGAATATTTGGGGTTGATTTAAAATCATGCCATCATTAGCCAAATACGAAATCAGGCTACAGTTTTATGATGTGCTGATGTAATGACAAACAATGTGTTTAGATGAGTCCTTTTACTGCTTAAGGTTCAAACAACAGGGAAAAGGAAAAGTTAGACTCTTTTCTATGAAAGGTCTTGTCAGCCTCCATAGGGAGACATTCCCAGTACATTCCTTTCACCCTCTTAACAGAAGTCTTTATGTAAATAGCTGTAGGTGAGTGTTTGGAAAGCACTTTCAAAATGAAAAGTGGTTCAGAGCTGGTAAACCTTGAACATTAACGGAGATACTAACCCAAACACCCTAAAGATGGATTTTTTTTTTTTCTTTTTTTTTGAGAATCATCTTTAGTTTTCCTGTTCTAGGCTAAAACTTCACTGAGATGTTTTCCCAGTGCATACTTTAGGTTGTATTTAGGTCTTACAAAAGTAACCAACAATGTTATAGAAGAGGTGGGCAGAACTGTTCTGATGTAAGTGACTCTCTCAAAGGTAATCATTACTTCCGAAATCAGCACTTCTGCATGCAAAAGTAGGCTTTAAGTCAGTGTCTAAGAAAATTTCTACTCTGGATTAAAATGATTAACACATAATTTTAATTTTTCAAAATAACTCCTAGCTTAACTTCTTTTTATTCCTCAGTTCCTTAGCCATTCCAAGTGTATTAGGCTATCAGGAAGATCCCTGGGAAATGTTTGGTATACCTTCCTAAATTAAACCAAGGGCATGGTCAATACTACTGGATGTAGAACCATTTCCTTTTCCAGACCTGACTAAGGAACACATTTTTTTATTGTCAGTTTATTCAACTATTGACTAATCCATCCATCTATAGGATGTGTTTTCTTTAAAAGCCTGAGATTAGTTTAGCCCCAAATAACACGACGGAGAAATTAAACACATTTTTAAATAATTTAAGTCAAGAATACCATATCCAGATGAATTCATCACAGCAGCAACACTCCAACTTGTCATCTTTTCAAGAAAATTACATTAATCAAACATTTATTAAAACAATTTTTAAATATGATGAGCACTTATTTTCACTCCCACATGGTAAAAAAGTAGTTTTAGTCTCACCAAAAGAAAACAGAGCTGTAAAAAATATTTCCTTTATCAACACAGGGAAAAATATTGCTTTACTTCTGACAAGAAAGGATTCCCTAATTCCATTGCACTTCCCTGACTGACCCCTTCCAGCACTTAACTACACCCACGCTTGCAACGTTTATCCAAACATCTATCATTCCCCCCAAAAGAAATAGTAAAACTTCCTTTGAAATAGTAAGGTCATGATTTTGCAGGTGGAAGCAATATAAAATTATCTTCACACTGCTCCTCTGTTTCTGTTTCACCGATTCTCATGTGTGCAAATACAGATTAACTTATTTATTATTCTAGAAAGAAAGGCTTAGTATAACCCTACTTAGGAAAATCAAGTTAGCTGTCAACCTAATAAATAAATCTGTGTTCAGCAACAAAAGTATGATTAGGATTCCCCCAAATGTCGACAATTTCATGAAAAATACACAAATAGTAGCTGAACAACTGCATCTACTTTATTTAGTTTAAGAATCCCTTCATTGTACTCTTAAACTTCCATAAAACTTCTCTTAATTGGCAGTAGACAGTTTTATAAATGTGGGCATATATATTTGATTCAATGTATATGGCATTGCTGAATAAATATTTAGAAAGGAACAAAGCAGTCACAACACTCAGAAATTTTCTTAATGTAAAGTACAAGGTACAAATAAGTATTAGGGCTTTAAAAATGTTAAAACAGCTGTGGATCCTAACATTGTTCGTCATTTTTTACTGTATTAGGTAGATTTCTTGTACAGTCACGAGGCAAGTTATTTTCTCTACTCTAGTTGTAATATGCTGGGGTTCTTTTTCAATACCTTCAGGAATTTATTTTTTTTTCAGCAAAGGGCATACAGTTAGCAAACAGTTAAAGTCATGTTTAAAATAAAGGCCTTAAATCTATTATTAAAGAATGTAGGAAACTATTGTTTTTTCTAAAACAGACGACGTGATGTACGCAAGCACAAGTCTGTAAGTAATCATGCAACTTGTTGACAACTTTTGCATGCTCAAATAGCTCCTAAATACAAGATTTATCTAGAGGAAAAAGCTGCTGTTTCTCTTTATAGAATATCAGACAAGTATAAAAGCAAGATATGGATTTGAAAGTGCTAGAAGAGTATAACTGTAAATGAGTACAGATATACTGAAGTGTGGCATTTTTCTTCTTTTATTTACACTATTCTCAGAGCATTTTAGTCAATCCTGGGAAGAGTAACCCAACTGCAGAGACTGTGTTCATACAGTGTGGCCTAACTTCAGTTATTCATGTATACCCCCAAGAGAGTGTAAAAAGTCAGACCCTTATCCCTCTTGCAATTCTGCTTCTCAGAGATTTTCAGTGTAAGTGCGAAACCGAACCCTCTGCTGTCAAAGCGAAGGCCACCTGGGTCCTCTTTCTGTCACCTGTCACTTCTATTGAACAAGACAAGCGCATGGTCCAGACATTCCAGCAGGATGAGGTGGGAGATGAAAAAACTTGCCAAGAAAAGCCAGCTCGCAGTGGGAAATACCTCCCTGGTGAGAGCGAACAGGAAAGGGAAACAAACCTTAGGATTCCTACTCTTTACTGTGCATGGTTGAACAACATTTTGCAAAGTTCACTAAGGAAGACAAGAACGCAAATTAATTCTGTGCTATTCAGAGAGACAACCTAGTGTGGTTTTCAGAGCAAGAAGCATAAATGTATTTCCTTTTTCATTTCAGACCTAGAATAAATAAAACCTACAGCTGAGGGAAAAATGTTACTTCTGCACAATGCAAACAGACAACACAGTTTACGAGGCATAGACCGCTTTTCGTTCTGTTACAGTGCTTGGCACATTGCTTCTCAGTTTGTGGTACTACAAATACCTCCTCATCCTAAAAATTTACCCAAATGCTGGAGCATTGAGACGAAACTAAAAGCAGCTGCACTGCATAATGCCAACGGCTCACCTAACCTAGTGTCTTGTAGCAAAGAACATCCGGTGGTGTATGCCAGAGGACTGTAGGACTGTCACAGGCATCCAGGAACACCTCCCTGGTTATAAACTCTCTTCATTTCTAGTGATCGGTCTTCAGTGAGTTTTTGATCCAGATATGTTACTTTGCTTCCATTAATTTCTCAGTCATCTTTTACACCCACGTAAGCTATATGGCCAGTTTTGCAATTTAAGCATGCCATGTGTGAAAAAATGCTTCCCCCCCCCCCCCCATTTTGGACTGGCTACCTCCCTACTACTACTTCTACCAGAAGACACACCTTTTCGACAGCACTCCTGAATTCACAGACCCCCATTACACCCTCACTGAGCCGCCTCTTTCCCACCCAGAAGAGTGCCAGACAATTCAGCTGCTTCTCAGATGCGTTGTCATTACACAGCTTTGACTACTTTGATCCTCCTGGTTGAGTCTTTCCTTTTTGCAGCAGAGCGGACCAGAATTTTACACTGCGTTAAGACCTAACTGCACCATCAATTTACACAGTGTAAAACTGTTTTCTGTTTTATTCTTTGTCTCCTACTGAATCATTCTTAGCACTTGTCTGACCTGCTGCTGAGCAATGAGCTGACATTTCCACAGAATCACCTAGGTAACTCCAAAATCACTTTCCTACACAGCAACAGCTACTCCAGAGGCCCCAGCCGCAGGTAAATTGAGAATTATTATTTTATATATTATTTTATATTTGCATTATTTTAGCAAATGTTGAATTACATCTTCCATTTTATCAGACACTCAGCTTCATGAGATTGTTCTGCTACTTTTAACACTTTCCATTTTTGTTATTTTTGAGAACCCAACGAAAGTGCAAACATTATGTTACTATTTACCCCTCTTTAACTGATCTGTTACATACCTGTGGAGCAGCAGAGTCCTGCTGGACTCCTTTAGCAGCCTCTCTGTGTCGGCAATATTGGTCGTTTATTCCTTTACTCTTTATTATTCTATTTTGGAAATAGCCATGTAACATTAAGGGACATTCACTCTTCAACCAGCACGTCACTTTCTTTAAAAAAAACAAAACAAAACAAAACACTTTAATGAGACCCTGTCTAAATGCCTTTGTGTACATCAACCTGGCTTTGTCTACTCAGTGAAACTTCCAAGAACTGTAATGACCATGAGGCAAGGACTCTGCCAATACGTAACTACTCACACTACTCCATGCTTCCACACTGTAATCACCTGCTGACCCGTAAGCTTCTCTCACAGGCTGTTTAGAAGAAAAAAAAAGAAAAACGTGCAGGTTTTATTGTTCTACATCTTTAACTTCTGTATTGCATTTTTTCCCACATTTTTCACATTTGTCCATTTCTATTTTCTTAACTTTGACACAAAATACTAATGTACTAACGAGGGCAAAGGTAAGTTTTTTCTTCTTGTGAGTTCTCCAACTAGCTCCTCCGTAAAAAAATATATTGTCCAATGAAACAGCGAACCAATGTTCACATTAATAATTGAAATTTTTATTTGGATTTGCAGTGTCTGCACCATCTTAGGTATGGTTACCACCAGAGTGAGGGATTTTGCTATATATGGTCTTAATTCTCAGCGGACTTCTTAGCCCTACAGACTTAGACATTCAGTCCAAGCCTAGATTACCCGTTGCTTATTAACTTCAATTCATAGCATGGCACCAGTTCCCAACAAAACAAATAGTTTGTTATCTCTATTGTCTCAATAGCCTCACTTAAAACCAGATATTCTAGTCCTCAAGTGTTTTTTTAGACTGAGATTTCCACAGAAATACATACACAGTGGGGTCAGCTCCCAGTTTTAATGGAACCTTAGTTAGACTGCTCTTTGCTGTTTATTTTCATCAACTTCTACCTTACTCTTTTACCAAAGTCTATTTATCATCCATAATCACATTTCCCTTCTTACACATCTACTTTTCCCAAGTTCATGGATCTAAAATGCCTACTTTTTTCATTTTTAAATAACTGTTGTGACAGAAGCCTGGTTTCATTTCGGTTTAGGTAAAGCCTACATTTTCTGAACATGCTCCTATTCCTAACGAGCCTAACCCTTTTTATTTCCTTGATGCTATTTGCACAGCCGTGCAATGCAACACTGCTTCTCTCCCTCTCTTCTCCTTTGCATGGGTTTGGAAAGCTACCACCTGAAGTCCATGCTCCTCCAGCCTGACAGCCCTAGAAGCAACCCAGGGCTAAAGTAACATCTTGATTCCAAAGGGGAAGGGTATTTTTTTTAGTAGCGGAAGGGAGAAGAAAGGAGTAATAATCTTGTTTCTGTTCAGTGCTGCTGCATGAAAAAACCATACAAAAATAACAAAAGGGAATTGTCAGTGAAAGGAAATCTACAAACTATGCCCACAATAGGCAAGTGGGGAAAAAAATACGGAAAATCTTTCCATTATATTCATGGTCAAGAGTCTAATTTAAAGATCACTTTTCTGATCCTGTTCTACAACACATACAACTCAGATCCAACCATTTACAGGCCTGCATGGAGGCTTCCTAACACGATCCTCCCCGTTACCCTAGGGATTCTACAATTAGGATGAACTCCCTTTCTTCTTTCCGGAACTGTGTGTTGGTTTTCACATGAAAACTACTGTCCAGCAAGGAATATGGCAGCTGCAAGACACACTTACCATGGTTTTCATCTCCCCTTCCTACTTCCATCCGTGCCTGTGGATACCTCTTGACACGGCAGAGAGATATTTTTTTTTTCTAACCACGTGGAAAACAGAACTTTGGTGCTGATTTGATCAGGTGCCACCGATCGCCTGGAGACAGACATCAAGGCAAATGATATTTCAGCATTTGCCTGTATATGTATCAGTTATCCACACACCAGAGAAATGTCCTCCTGTACAACAATACTTCACATGGGTCACACACAGCAATTTCTTACATCAACTTAGCTATATTCTTCTGAAACCATTTCAGGGGCAAACCTTTTTGTGACGAATGTACAGAAAACAGTAACTTGAGGAGTTGAGGTTGTTTTATTTTAACACCTAATACAATTCAAATTTAAAGGATTACTTGCACAAAAAAATAAACACATTTGGTATAAAAATTTATCATCACTTTAACACCTTTTTTTCCTCTTATGGCCTGCGCCTTCTCTGGAGCAGAAACATATAAAGACTAATGGCACAAGTTTGTTTTATTCTACAGCATTTTTTTTGTTTTTACATACTCAAGTACCCTAGAGGACAACAGCCCGCTGTATACAAGAACCATTTTCTTCAGCCTGCTGAATTAAGTTTCATAAAGAACCAAAGCTATAAAGGCATTTTAAAAACCATTGTCTCTTTTTTTTTTCAGAAGCACTGACTTTTTGCACCATTTATATACATAGTGTTACATAACAGCTCTTGAGTACAGTACATGCAGCAGAATATATCTGTTGTATATAAAACATACATTTAAAATCTTGACTTATTGGAATTTTTGGAAGATTGAATAATTGTAGAATGCCCACTGCTTAGAGAAAATGGTTTGATAGTACAAATGTCTGCATATGTTGGAACAATCCAAGGCTCACTGGAATAGTATCTGTAGCACATCAATGTGCATAAATAGTTTACTTACAATACTAAAACACAACTAGCAAAATCAATAGTTCAAGATCTTACGACTGCTATGGTAACCCTTAAGTGGTTGCAAGGAAGTGTGGCAGGGGTTCCTCTCCCTCCCAAGTCCTCTATAAAACCTTTAGTATGTAATTTGTTTTCCAGATGAAGAAACTTATTTATGCCTACTGCCTCTTCTCTTCATTGCAGCCGTACACT
The DNA here is from genome assembly GCF_000690535.1 of Cariama cristata. NCBI lineage: Eukaryota > Metazoa > Chordata > Aves > Cariamiformes > Cariamidae > Cariama > Cariama cristata. Next base: position 14,443 of record NW_009603023.1, on the reverse strand, counting down.
GCGGACAGTACCATTTCCCTTTCGGTGCTTCTGTCAGTCCAACGCATCCGTAGTGGAACCACTCAATAGGGCACTAGAAAAACAGGGATTTGGGTTTTTTTTTTCAAAACACCAATCACAAATACAATTGTATGAAAATGAAGCATGAGTAAAAAGCATAGATTCTGCTTTTCACACAAAGTCACAGGACAAAACGTGAAGAGAGGAGGAACTCAGCCCCTAACGTACACTCAACAGACTAAGGAAGATGATAAAAACTCCAAGAGTCCTATATGGACTCACATAACAGAGCAAAAGAAGTATGTTGTGCTTTGAAATACTTCAGTTTGACAACACTGACACAAGTAATCTCATCACTCACTCCTGTTTAAATGTAGTACCTCAGTAAACAGATGATTACATTCAACTTTTTTTTTTTTTTCAAAAATTTTTTATTTGAAGGGGACAACTGATATTAGTAGTGACACAGCTAAAAGTTCCCAGAAATAAAGGGCATTTTAAAGATGTCAAACCTTCCCAGTAACGGGTGAAGACTTCTAAAAACTTGAACTGTGGGGACAGTTGAGAAGTTTCCTGAAGAACGGTTCAACTCATGTGCACGTTACTCTAGAAAACTGTGCTCCAAAACCAGTTCTAAAGAAAAGTAACTCCTGCAAGAAACAGTTACATGCATAAGCCTCTCATGAATATTTTGAACTTTGTTACTTACATCTTGGTTATCACAGCCTACCATTTCACCATAGGACACCTAGTAAATAAGAAAAAAAACAAACCTTATTAATAATTATATTACCAATTAAAAGCAAACAATGTCTTCAAAGGCCTAAATTTCAAGTTTCTTCCTTTGAGGAGTTTTTCCACTAACAGCAGCAACAATATTTTGATTTTTCTGTTGTTACACAATCCAAAGAACATCATGTTCACAGCAAATTGTTTTTCAAAAAAAATTTATGCAAAAAAGGATACTTCTGCATATCTCAAGTTGGATAAAAAAAGGTCAGCATTCAAAACCTGAATGAAGCACATTTTGGTCTAAACAACAGTGCTCAGTACATTATCAGCCCAGTTTTCAAGATTATACTGACCTCTGGCATTTCCCTTGCATATATGACAATTTCAAGTGCTTTACTTGAAACAACCAAATACTTTCAAGAGAATTACAGAATTCTATAAACTCTTAAAAAAAGCCAACACTCTTAAAAACCTTTTAAAATAAGAACAGGCATTTTTAAATAGAAGTTTCTCATGTTGTCAACCCGTCTCTCAAGTTTCTGGATAGCTTTTATAAAACTAGTTCTTTCTTTGGTTGTTGGGTGGGGTTTTTTTGTTTGTGGGTTTTTTTGGGCTTTGTTTTGGTGGGTTTTTTTTTGTTTTTCTAAAGGAAAGTAGGAGAGACCAGGCAAATTCCTTACTAACTTATAAATTGAACAGGTTCACAGGGAATTTAGTTAAATTTTTAATTTAATTATTCTTGAAGTCCTCAGAAAAGATTTAAAACTCTCCAGGTATTTCACATCATTGGAAAACTTGCTTGTTTTTAGCTTCAACAGTAGAGTTCATTATTCATATCACCAGTAAGTAAGTAAAAACAGAGCAGAATTTCAGGACTGCAAACAGGATGTTTTTAAATTAGCAACCAGAGAAGGAAGCTTGACTACAGCGAAATCGCAGTTCTAGTTATATTTCAGGGTGGAAGCTACTCTTACCTGATTACAAATGCAGTAACGTGGCTCATTTGGGTCATAGGTCCAGTCAACCTGGCTATTAGAATCAGACTCTGGTATTACTGCTGTTTGCTGAGACAGTTCTTGTGCCAATGCAGATGAAGAAGAACACGATGATAGAGAGGAAGAAGAGGAAGACGATGAGGACTGCTGACTTGAGGATTTGTTGTTGTTTCTGGAGGGGAAAAAAGGGGGGGCGGTCGGAATAACAGACATAATTTAAATTCATTTCCTGTCAAGTGACAGGATCACTAAACAAGTACTTTGTTGACTCTGAAATACTGCAGTATGTAAATCCCAAAGCATCATTCCCTAACAGATTTTGTTCAACAATTGCAAGAACTGAAATGGACACACCGAATGCTCTTTGGAAAAGGAGACAAGTCGTACCAGCTTACAAGTGCAAGACACACTACTCTAATCAATGGAATTTAACAGCTTTAAATTGCCAAATGGTTTTTACAAATGTTTTTCTTCACAGAATTTTCCATCAACACCCTTGGTGTCAAGTCCCCATAAAAATTATGTTACCAATAAAACAGGAATTTACATATAAATAATGTCATGTCTCATGTACAATAGATAACTGTGCTGAAGATGACTGATTCTATGTTAATATCCACTCAAGCATCACCAATCACTCCATAGAACAGTGCCAGAATATAAATTCTATGCTTTTGCTTATAGGTCAGATCTGACACCCAAGATATCCATAAATGAAAAATGCTTCTAAGACAAAATTACTAACTGAACTGTGAACACACACAAATTTGTATGAATAAAAAAATGCAAGTCAGTTTAAAAGGATAGGCATTTTGAGACAAACTCTTTCAAGTACAACTAGTGATTGATATCACAATGTGTTGTGCCACTGTGTTGTTTAAGACGTTTTTAAACTTCATTTTAATCAGAAATAAAATTCATTCTATTTCCTGTCCCAGACGGTCAGCCATCAGAAAGCGTTGTGATTATTTGTGAAGTGGCACAAAGCAGATCTCCAGATTATTTCAAAACCACCTACAAACCATTGGATGGTAATTCCCAACATTTGCCGTTAGGCCAAGTCTTCTCTCCAGAATACAGAAAAATGAGGGAAGTAACTAGATTGTATCACAGATGAAAAAGCAAATAAAGACATTTATTTAAAACCTTAGAGTGAGATGCTTAAAGAAAAAAACAAGTGGAAGGACAAAAGAAGCAAGCCCTAGACAAAAAAAAGCCAGCAGGCCTCACCCCCTCTCTCAGATATTAAATAGGAAGTATTTTTAATATGGCCCATGACCTTTAAAAGAAAGGTTAGCTGTCTTAAAAGTTATAGTTGCAGTCAAGTAAGAAAACCTACTTGCTTTTTCTGCCACTTCGTGAATCTGTGGTTGACGAACTTAATGTCTGCGTTAACGTAGATGCCAGAGCTGATGATGAATATCCAGTTGAATCTCTGGATAACGAAAATTCTCTTCCAAGCTGAAAATCATTGTTCTTAAATGCTTCGTAGCTGGCTTTCAGACTGGATGTTCGTCTTCCTTCCTTCATCTAAAAGGAATACTGATTTTGTATCAGATTACACAGCAAGGCTCTTACAGAAGACATACCAGGCTGCTAACTGCTAATTATTTGCATAGGTTCATTAGTTACCCTGTTAACAAAATGATGTATCGTAACTGGTAAAAAGGTGTAAGAATATCCCACAGGAAAAGCTAGAAAACAAGCTGTCCTTCTATGACAGTTTTACAGGATGAAACTGTAGCATATAAACAAAAATGATATGAGAACTGATCACATCAGCTGAAAGTGATCGTGGGAATTCAGAATTGAAAAAGAAAAAAAAAAATCACTAGTCTTTCTTCTTCAAAGGCAGATGGCAGAATGACAATAATGTTTTGACATTACCTGCGCCGTGGCTTGCACTGCTTGAGCTGCTGCCATGGTAATTGCACCGGCCCCAGATCCTGAAGATAATGAGCCCAGGTTATATGATGCCAATGGTTGAGAAGAGTTTGTATTGTATGCATTGTTTGAAGAGGATGATGAATTACTGTTTCGACACCCTTGATGAACAGAACACATTTATGAAATTCAAAATGAAACTAAATTCCTTTGCATTTTCAGAAGAGTTATATATGACAACCAGTGAAAGAGTAGGAACTCCGTTTATGCATCAGAGCAGTCTGATCATTTGGAAAAAAGTTTTAAAAGTCATTTTGACACAGCCAGTATTGGCTTCAGAAAAAAAAAAAAAAAAAGGTAGTTTGTTTCCCACCTATCCTTATGTGTAAGGAGAACTCACTATCATATTCAGCTATCAAAGAACAGATGCAGCTGCTATGTCTATATAAACCCAACCTCCATTGAAACAATGCTGACTCCTGTAACCATCAAGAAGAGAGGAAGAATCAAGAAGAGAGGAAGAATTTGACGTTACACCTACACTGTTTCTGAAGCAAAACTTTTAACAATCTTAATTAAAAGAACTACAAATCAGTTTTAATGCAACACAGATTTCCATGGCCACGTACAGACCAACAGCTGCTCAAACACAGTTACACTTTATTTGCCATCTATATGACGCTCCTTCAAAAGAAGAGTAAAATGGGTATGAGGGAGACTACTTAAAACTGATCAACAGCACTAAATTCCAAAACATAAGGTAGTTTACTTACTGTAACCTCTCACAATCTTTTATTTTCAGAAAAGAAACTATGAAACATTCCAATTTTGAAAATGGGCAGAAAGTTGTGGTTTTTTATTCACTACTCAAAAAGACTTCTTGCCTCTTTTCAAATAGACAACAGATGAAAGAATTTTATTTTATTGTAGCGGAACGCCATGTCAGACAAATACTTAAAAAAATACAGTGTTAAAATTCTTTTCCCTTACTTTGGAAATTGTTGCATGGATTTCTTTTTCCCAAATAATGCATTGATCTCTTATATTTCTACTACTGGCTGAATGAAACTGTACTGTTAACTTCTTCCAAGCAGTGTAAATAAAATGGAATAGCAAACATACAGCTGTTAAATGACAACAAAGCTGATGCACTTCATGGACAACACAGATGAGTAACAATGCCTGCAATTTCTCATGTTTCAAATGACTGGAAATCCCAGAGGAAAGGGTATGAGCCTCTGATTTCAAAATACAGTAACTCACAAATTTAATTGAGTTTCTCTTCTTCTGATTAAAAAGCAATAAAATGCAAGACAATCAAGATTACCTGGTGTATTTTCTTTCGAAGCATCGGAAGTCAGGGTAGACAGAAGAGCTTCAGATTTAAACTTCTTTTCAGGAACATGATCTGTTGTACTATGGTGAGAAGACGGATTGTGTTTCCTTTCTAAATGCAACAAATGAAGGGGACTTAAATGTAAAACCTTTTCAGCTTGAAAATGAAACTGTAACTAGAGATAAAAAAATAGCATTTTCAACTAATTCCCACCAGCAAAACATTATTATTTCGTTCTTGCACTTCTTCTGAATAGACACTATTATCATTGCATTATGCCTTTTTCCCCACCTCTCCCAATGTTTGGAGAAAAAGAAAAAAGTTGTGAACATTTTTTCCCCCTACTACTACTCAACAAAAAATAAGGAAACATAAAAAAGTGGACATGTTTTTAAGTTTGAAATACTTACTCTCTACGGGAGTGTGCGAATGGGCGTGATGGTTATTCACAGGCTGTGATGGTGTATCCAGCTCGAGAGACCCTAAGAGGGAGGTAAAAGGGACAGGGAAATTTCAGAGTAATCACTGGCATGGATTTGACTTTGAGATACTAAATGAATCCTTATAATATTAAACCAAATCACTACGCAGTTATATTTACTTTAATCAGAAGGATTTTTGATAGAGTTGAAACCCTTCCTGTAGTACGACAAGGAGCCAGTGAGAAGAACAGTTTTAAAATAAAAATCGGTGACTGCTGCTCTTCAACTGTTGAAATCAAGAAGTTAAAATCAAGGCCAATCGGGAGAACAAACAACAACATTGCCTTCAATATGCCACTTATTCGAATGAGTTGCACACAAGCCACTGACGGTTGGAGAATGCTGCACCAAAAGTACTGACAATCTACACCAAAATGAATTGAAAGGAAGACTGTAACAGGTAAACTGTATTAATGAGGTATCTTGTCCCACTCAGTCCATCTTGTCACACTGAGTCAAAACACACAAGCACTAGCAACGTCTTTCAAGATGATCTAACATTCAACAGGAAGGGCTTCACATCATTATCCAAATTTTCTTCATTCAAAATACACAGCAACAATGCAAAGAATTTAAATTAAAAAAAAAAAAAAATGAAAAAGGGGGGGGCATAAATGTAAGTCTATGTCTAAGAATAACATTTCTTGCCATACGAAGCTGAACGATTACACCACAGGAGAGACTTTGACCATAAAATTCCATTAGAACAATATAAAAAAAAACCAGTTTCTGTATGAATCTTCGGCAAAAATTCTGAACTAGCTACAATACCTATCAACTTACATTTATACAGAAGACAATTCAAGAAAGTAATTCTCATTCATTTTTCAAAAACTGTAGTTTCCAACATTTCTCACCTCTTTCTTTTTCAGTGCTTTCAAAAAGTACATGAGTGTATTACAAAAGTTTAAAGGAAGTTATTCTAGAAGAGGTTCAAAACATAAGGAGATATTTTGGCTGAACTAACATTAATCGTGTTAGGAACTAGTCCAAAGGCTGCCCTCTGGTGGAACCTCAACAACGTGTATTTACTCTGAAAGCTGAAAATGTTAAAAAGGCTTCTACTTCTCACTTTATTAAAAAACTCCCCAAACCTATATACCTTAAAGATGCAACATGCAGTCTGGTACATTTCTATTTTGAGTTCTTGAAATTCTACCTACCTCCCTCACCAAACACATAGCTCAACTGAAGGTAGTACCACATATTATTTCAGCTGGGATTCGAACTAAAATAAACTAGCCCTTTTCTCTAGTTGCTAGTTCATTAACAGCACGCACTTTGCAGTTTTCTTATTGTGCCTGTCATTTGTAACAGCAGTTACAAATAAAATATCCCCAAACTCCCAGCTTTTATGACAAAGCCACACAAAGTTCAAAGAAAGAATATTTACTCCTGATCCTCCCAAGTGATTTAGGTTACTTTTCACTATCGTTGGGTATGAGAACAGTCACGGCCTCTTAGCTCCATAATCACAGTAGTTAAATCAACTTTGAAATTTATCATAATCTGATTTCAACTTGATGTCTAAATGCTGATGCGTACAGAAAAGCCAGGTTCTTCTATACCAAGTTGGTCAAAAAGCTGTCGCATTACACTTTTGTTCACGTTCTGAATACCAGCACTGCTATATTTGTCAAGCATGCAGGTTTTGTACCTAAAATGCTTCTCCCTTGCTATTGCATTACAAAACAACCCATTCCTCTGCCCTTTAAAGAAAGGAAACCACCAAGTACCTAACTTTACTTGACATTCCACACCTGCAACTAAAATAATGACTCTCCTCAATTTGGTGGCAATCAAGTCAAGTAAGAAATGGTACACTTTCAACTGAGTAGGTGGCAAGCTTAGGCTTAAGTACTTGTCTGAATACCTACAGTCATTAAAAACAGGTTTAACGAATTCTGTACCTTACTGCAGCAATTCACAAGTGCAACAGTTGTTCAAAAAAAATTATTCTAATTACTTATATGTATTTTGGCTTCACTGGTAAAAATTGTGGTTGAAGCTAAAATTTGAGAATCAGACTGACAAAAAGTATGAACACAATTTTGAAAGAAGCAGAAATGCTGCCAGCCACTAACAAGTGTATGATATTTTAATTTTGCAAATTGACACAATATCTCTCAAGTTCTTAAAGAAAATGATGCATACTTACGTCTCTCTAATATTTCTGTAATTCCAGCATTATCTGCTTCAAGTTCCATTTTAAATTTCGCAAGTTCCTGGTCCAATTTTCTCAAATGACGGTCTACCTGTTTTTGAGACAAAGCAACAATGAATAGCATCCAGTTCTGGAACATGAATATCTACATCCTTAATCTCAGGCTTGCTAAATATTTTCCTTCCAGCAATTCTCTACCATGCAGCACTAAGCACGTATAAGAACACAGAGAAATGTAACTTCTTGGTCACCACATGTCCCTAATTCAGCAGAGATACTAGAGTTAACACCAAAATAGCGCTGTGTAGTCAAACACAGGATACAATAAGGCTGCATATTGGCTCAACAGCTAGAAGCCCTCCTCTGACTGCAGGCAATGTTCCAAGACACAGCATTAAGTGATTCTTCTGAGAAGAAAAGATTAAGAGGACTTCGGAGTGTTGTGCATATGTGTATAGAAGGAGAAGAGAAAGAACAGTACATGACACGCACTTTAGAAGAGCTTGGGCTGCACTGGGGAAATTGCAAGTTTACTGAATTGCAATTTGTATGCCATTCTATACACCAGTAAATTTCAGCAGTGACTAAAAGGGGCGCTAAACTGAAAGCGTAAAGACTCTGTGCATTTGTGTAAACTACGACATGCTCTTGGGTACTGAAAATTAACAGAAAAAAAATTTGAACTTAATATCATGGAAAGAAACACCATGTTCCAAACGTTTTCTTCATCTGTAGTCATACAGCAGAATGTCCCCGTCTCTAAACTATTAATAAAATTGAACAGGTTTTTGCAGTTAACAGCTAACGAAAAGAGACAGGCTAAGTTCCAACTTTTGGGACTAACGTTTGGTTAGCTGAAGTGAAACTAAAGCAGATAAGAAACGTTTTGTTTCTGTCTACTATATTTTAGTGCAGTCTGACTTGCAGATTCTGTTCTCTGAGAAAATGTAAAATATACTTAAAATTCAAAATCCACATGCTATAAGAAAGAGTAACTTGCTCGTGGTCTCTTTTCAGAAAAAAACAAATAAACCAAAATCAACATGCATGAAAACCTTATGATTTCTAAAATTATTTCTGTATGTTTTGTATTTAAGTGACACTTACTAGCCAAAGCAAAAAAATTCTTGAAAGACAATAAAATACTACATGTTTCTTTCACCAGCAAAAATATCTGTATGTAGCTGACAAAACAGTACAGGTAGCACAGTTGTAGTGCTTATCAAAATGTTTAGAACTCCTTAGGGTATAAATTTAGGTAATTTAAGTTTAGCCTTCTGTCCACTTACCAAATCATATATTTGATTAGCCAGTTGAACTTTTTCATCTGCATCTTCCAAAGCCTTATAATAATCCTGTGATAAGAATGATTTTTTTTTAAAATTATGAATGTAACAATTTCAGTCATTTTAAGGTAATGTTAACCAGCACAAAATATAAGTTAAAAGGATAATTCAAGTCAGTTTTCAGAAAGACTGCAAAACTCTAATGTAAACAACAATCAGCTCAATTGTAGATAGAAGATTTAATGCACATCAATTTATTGTTTGTGCCTTGGAAACACTCAAACTACAGCACGTAAACACCTCCTCCTACAGCCATATTTTGATTTCTGCAAGAAATGCTATGAAAAAAGAAACAGTCTTGGATTTATTTTGTATTACACAGCATAAAGTTATCGTCTCATTTTGAGCCTATGTCTTTTACTTCGTATGGATCTTCAGGACCACTGCAGATACTACTGCCCTTCAAAAGGATGCTGAACAGTACTGTGAGGGGAGGCCTTTCCAGCACTGTAGTTAAATAGCAATAATGATATATATAGTTTATAGTCTAAATTATTTTAAAATACATTTATATAACTCATAAGTGTATTATAAAAAAATTTGACTAAAGCAATCCAATTTTAAAGTCGAGTCTAACTCATGAAAATCCGCAGACAAAACTTTTTTTTAAAAAGTACATTTACACATGTTTTCACTCTAGATTTAAACAGGTTTAAGTGCCTTTTTAGTCTCAATTTCCACTAAAGAGCATCTTCCTTAGACAAAAACTACTTCAAATTTTGGTTCAACTAAAGTCAAAATCAAATTTTTTATCTACTCGAGTGAAGTCAGAGCCTTCACTTTTTTTAAATACAGAAATCCATTTTTTATATTACTTTTTACACGGGCATGTAGTGACGGGACAAGAGGCAATGGCTTTAAACTGAAAGATGGTAGATTTAGGTAAGATATAAGGAAGAAATTCTTCCCAGTGAGCGTGGTGAGGCAGTGGAAGAGGTTGACCAAAGAAGCTGTGGCTGCCCC
>NW_009603023.1:0-4466 GCF_000690535.1 Cariama cristata | reverse complement strand
TTTTCCACCAACAAAGAAAAAAATTATTAAAAAAAAAAAAAAAAAAAAAAAAGAGAGGGGGGGGAAAAGGGGGGAAAAAAAAAAAAAAAAAAAGACCCTTGGCCAAATAAGGGGCTAAAGTAGCAAGCGTAGGAGACTGCAAAGGAGTCTCTCCTGACAAAATGATGGATTACCTTGCTAACAATACTACCACCAATGCCCGAACGTTGAAGGATAAAACAGAACACATCCATCTTATTCCTCCCTCCCTAAAGCTACATATACTGTATGTCTAACATATACAAGGACACAGGCAGAATCAGACAAAGTACTGAAGCTAAGCTTGAAAAACACCCTCTAAAAGAAAGCCAATTAACTTATGCAACTTCATGTCACAGAAACAAACAAAAAGTTGGAGCTGTAAATTTAGTACCTCGTTTCCTCACCATTTCAGGATCATAATTTTTAAAATACTAGCAAATACTGGGCAAAACTCGAGAGAAATGCTTGATCAAAGGAACCTTCCAGTCATTTTTCTCTCCTAGGAAGTTCCATCCATCTCTGTGAAAGCCCAAGGGAAGTCACAGTTCTGAACGCTTAAGTCTCCATCAATCATAAGCTATTTTTTCCTAAGGTTATCTTCATTTGCAAAAGAAAAATGTGACCCACTCCTATGATATCCTTACTTTTTTGATTGATGTCATTTGTTCTTCTCTCCATTCAGGTTTGTTTTTCTTTGCGTTCATAAAAAATTCATTTACCCTCTGCTCAAGCTGATCCATTGCATCTGTAGCACAGGAAAAGATTAAGATAAATGTTATCTTCTCAAGTACGTAAACATTATGAAATAAGGCGGAATTTTTTTCTTAAACAAAGTTGACAGGACTGAGGTGCAAACTATTAGAGAGGAAAAAAACTAAAAAAACCAAAACAACCAAGTGACAGCGGACAGAGGAGGGAAATATTTACCTTAATTTCCAAGAAGCAGAATTGCATTCTGGTAGGATTCTCATCAAGGTTCTTGTGCTCTCCAGCATGGGACAGGCAGGACTCCAAGTTCTAAAGGTTTTTTGTCCCTAAGAGCAGTGGTAGTGACTTAAAGCACGACCCAAACTCCTCACCCAGGGCTCTAGACTGCTGACTTTGGAACATTCTAGCCAGTTACAAACTGAGCAGGAAACAAAATGTTCTCCTAAGAGAAACAGTCAAATACAAAACCAAATAATTGAAAAAATTAGTGCCTCAAAAAGGTAGAGCAACTGAAGAGTCAAGTCACCGCCTTTACATAAAGGCCCTCTCCATTCTATGCTAGGAAGGATACAGGCAAATTGAGAGCACTCACAAAGTTATTCCCCCCACACCCCCCCCAGGGTAGTACTAAGAGGTAAACGCATTGATGAAATACTATTTGGACAGGATTCTCACTTACATGAAGTTGAGAAATAGCATAAGGGAAAAAATAAAGCCACCAATACTCTAACATTAACTATCATAAGAAAGGAAAATGTTAACTACAAGTTATTTGTTTCATTGTTTATTGAGACAGGAACAGGGATTCCCTTCCCTTTTCCTCCACTTTCCTTCAAAGAAAAAAAAAAAGCACTGAGTTTACTATTTCAACAGCTGCACGCTTGTGCATGCAACAGCTTGCATATTTCCAAAAACACAGCTGCCTCAGCCAAACTAGTTTTGACAGCCTTGGCCGTCTCAGGATAGATGATAGTACAGAAAATTTTTTCAAACCACTCTCAGCAATACTGTCCAGATAGTAATTTCAAATTAAACGTGACAACGCACCAACTACCTACAGACTTCAGGCTCTGGGTGTAAAACACTTAAGATACTTTCCAGAAACCATCATTAAAACTGGATCACATGATGGCCATCATCTCATGCCAAAAAAAGCGAATTAACTAGTTCAAGAAACTCATGATTTCCCAAGTATGATTAACTATTCAGGTTTTCTCACTCTGTGAAAATTCACAACTAGAACTAACAGTTCATGTAAATAACCAAAAATCATTCATACTAAATGATCAAAAACATTCATCAATTTTCCCTATGCTGGGAACATCCAGCATCAAAACCAACAGGAACCTAACAACTGACTGAACAGAGCACAATTAATCTCAAGCCAGAACAGTTGTGACACAGGCTCACATCAACTTTATTTAGAGCCAGACAAACAAAGCAGTCAGATAGTTTTGGTGTAAAAGAGGTTAAAGATGGGAGAATCTGTACTATGAGCATTTCCCATTTGCACTGTGTTATTCAGGGAGAAGATTAAGAAGCCTGAGCAGCAAGAAAGAAGCACACACTTTATGTGGAGGCTTCTAAAAGCTTTGTTCTTTGACCAAACGACTATAAATTGGTCCATAAAGCCAACAGACAAAATGTTCTATCTCCTATTCCCAGACTGCAAACAACTAGGTGATAATCATTCTAATGGCTCCATAAACATGAAAAGAAAGAAAGAAAATCTTCCCTCTTTACTTTTTATTGAGGACACGTATCAGTCTGTGTGAAACTGCATAAGGGAAAACTTCCACAGAAACTTGGTCTCTCCTGAAAGGGCAGAAATGGCAAAGGGGAATGCAGGTCAGATCTATTAAATTATATGAAAAATTCTCTCTGGTACATCAAGTTCCTTCACCTTTTCTCCCTCCCTCCCTTTTAAATCAAACTGTGATACTATGTTCTGAGATACTAATTTCTTAGATCAGATTTCCCAAGAGAGTTGCCAGAAATTCTATTAGAAGAGAGGCCTTTTTCCAGAGCTTGACATTTTACCACGCAGGCGTGATAATCCACGATTTAAACTTAAATAGAGAAACACATTTTATGTTCCATGTGGAGCTCAGCTAAAGCTCAAGGGTCAAGTCACAACTCAGATGGTCTTCACTTTTCACACTTACCAGATCATACAGCAGGTACAGCTGGTTTACTATTTCTTCCCACAACAAACAGCAGCACCTGCCCCATTAGAAGTCCATGTGGTCCAAACAGGACAAAATATAAAGTCAACATTGACTTTAAAACACAGCAGCACAGTGATCTCCGAACTACAACTCACATAGATTTCTAGGACAGCATCAATCATCAAAGTACTGTTTTCATGTACTTCATAGACACTGAGTCTTCACAGCAAGTCACTATGTCACAGCATGAGAACAACCTCCAGGTTTGCATGTAGTATTCAACTGGCAGTTTGGCAACTGATGTTGAAGACCTGGTAGTCTAGAAGTTTTGTAAACGTTTTCGGATGCCTTGTCACTCATTGTGCAAGTATTACAGAAGTATCAAGGTCCGAGAGAATTTTCCCCTGGGCCTCAGGCTGGTCTTAGTATACAATATGCAATGTTATTTGCCACTTCCAGGAATACAATATGGAGTGTTATTTGCCACTTCCAGTTAAAGCAGAGGAAATGACACTACTGCAACCTTGGCAGTGCTACTTGGCTCGGTTCTGAAAGACACTTCAAAAAAACTACTAGCTTCTTTGCCTCCCTACTGAACAGAAGTAAAGTCTGCAAACTTACTCAGAACTACCTAAGTCAGTGAGCTGCTCACTCCCTCTCCTGGTGCTCCCTACCGATCGTTACTTCAGAGCTGTTATCTCCCGTAAGGAGCCATTGCTCTGTTCCCATAACTTTAAGCACTGAACCCAAGACAGCACTTAGGCCATAGTACACACACAAAAAAATCCCACAGTCAGTTCACCAATGCGTCAAGAAAGTCTGTTAAACAGATCTGCTGGGTCCACTAACTATCCAACTGAAAGCCTGAGACTGCACTTCAAAGTATTACAGGTTAAACTACTGTTTTCAAGAACTGTGCTCCCACACAGCGTTGCATTTTGTATTCCTGTTTGGCATTCACTTGCTATTTCAACCCTTGCTCTTTCTCTCATTCTTCTTTATAATAGTCTGACCCTTCTGTATTGATGATTCCACTCACCTTCTACGCAATAAGTTTCATTAACTAACACCCTTGCACCACAGTTAAAGATGAACATATTCATTGTGCGTTAGATGACAGCAACGGCTAACTAGGTGTTATGGGACACCTAAGTCCCAGATGAGATTGCGTTAGAAAAGATGAAAAGGCAATGCATCCTGAAAACAGCATAAAGCAGCATATTGCACCAGGATATAAGTGGAGATATACTAAAGCAGACTGTATATTTGGTTACATGTCTTCTAGGGCACAGGGGGCTAAGCAAAAAGCAACTTCACATATGCTGTTCTGAGGGGAGTTGGCTGGAAAGTTTCAGAGACAGTGCGCCGCTACCTGCTGAAGGAGTGGGACATAACTTATGTTCCAAACCACCATCACTGCTCTTAGGGATCAAAAATCTAAAGAGTTTGGGACGTGCCACCGAAAATGCCTTTGGGAGCAGCACAAGCCCGGGAGCGAAGCTCCTCCAAGACCCTACTTGCGCCGAGACCCAAGCGCGGGCCACGGGCGGGGGCCGGGGCGGGCCGGGA
>NW_009603022.1:106490-111749 GCF_000690535.1 Cariama cristata | reverse complement strand
ACCGGGCTCGGGGTGCCGTGCTATGACTTCTCCATTCCCCGGGCCCCTGCGGTAATACTGTAATTTCTTCCCTGTGAAATAAGCCTTAGAGTCTGTGCCTCCATTACTGCTGCCAGCTTTTCCTGCGGGGAAAGCCGCAGGAGAAGGAGAGATCCCCGTCAGCGTGCCTGGGCCGAGGGGGGGCTGCAAGGAGTGTTTTGGGGAGCTGGCACGCAGCGTGAGGAGTCGTGTCCCTGCTCCCTGGGTTTGGTTTGTTTTTGTTGTTGCGGTAGGGGATTGCTTGTGGCATTGCCAGGGCTGTGTGAATTACTGCTGTATCTTCTAGCTAATGTCAAAGCAGTTTTTCTTGGTAGTGGTTTATTAAACAGCTTTAACTTCACTGAATGGCCAGACTGTATTTGATGTGCAGTTTGTCTTTGGAAAAAACTGTAGGGTGAATTTGGGTTAATAAACTGCTGAGAGTATAGAAAAGCCTGATCTTTATTGTGACAGGATTTATGTATACTGTATTTGCCTTTAGTTTAATGAGCTGCTTGGGAAAGACAGTAAATCTGAATGTGTTTAGTGGGGTCTGCTGACTAAGGGTGGGCAGGTCAAACAAGGCGGGATTTTCTGGGGCTTTCTCTTTCACCTGGGTTCCATCTCAGAGTTCAGTTAAAGTAAGGGCCTGCCTGGCTTTGTCTTTTAATCAGCTGCATGACCATTTTTCCCCTCCTGGGTTTATTTGGCAGGCAGTCGGAGATGCAAGTACTGAGGTCGATAAGCGTGAGCCCTCATATGCAGAGCATGAGTGCCAGGAGGGAACCGGTGTGCAGCACGTTGCTGGCAGCGAAGAGATACGATCTTTATTATGTTTCTTTTTTGTTTTTAGAACACAGCCCTGCAATCGTAATTCCCTGTATTCTTCATGACTGCTTGACACACAAGCTGGGAGCAAATACGCTTGTACTACAGGTGAGGATGGTATTGCTGTCTGCCGGGGTGTGGCCCATAGCATGCTGTGGCCCTGCTCTTGGATGTTTCTAACTCTGCTGAGCTAATTATGTGGCTGATATTTACCCTTAAATCTGCTCTGTTTGGAATTATTCTTGTTCTGAAGCGTTCACCCAGGATTTTTCCTGAAACTAAAGTAAAGTAGGTTGCGTTTTTGCAGTGTGAAAAGTTGCGCAGACTTTTCTGTTGGAAGGCCTCGGACAGTGCTGTGTTATTTGGAAAGAGGAGCGAAGCAGGCGTGGCAGTGAGCTGTGGAAGAAGTCTGCTACCTGGAGCTTCCTGTCAACCCAATCTTAGTTGTGCCACTTCCATGAAATATAAAAACAAAACAAAAAAACCAATGCAACTCACTATTTCTATGCAATTAGTAAAAATGTATTTGAACATAGGGAGGTATCTTAAAAAAATCAACCAACCAAAACTAACTAAAGATGCTTAAACAGTGTGTGCTTGTCTGTCTGGAGCAACAGAACATTTCTTGGCCAGCCAGAAGTGCAAGGGAAATGTGTTCTAGCGTCATCACTGCCTACTTCTCTGCCACTCTGGAGGGGGTTGTGGTGGCCACCAGTTTCAGGCAGCAGCTGTTGCCAGAAGAGGGCATGGAGGGTCCTGTGGCTTATGACCATCCACTTAACTTTTCTGGTATTCACTGGTATGTTATAGTGTGATGTGCATATTCAGCAGTGGATCTTAAGCTCATGTGATTGTGTACTCGTGGAAATGACTTGTTCTCCAAATGACCCGTTTTCTGCAGAAAATTTTGTGATATTCGTTATGCTTCCTGGACTAAAGAAGTTGAAATGTCATGCTCTGGAAGAAAAAGAATGGTGTGCCTTGCTTATGTCATTAATGTCTGCCTACTGGGGGCTCTCTGGAGCTCCCTGTGCCTTATCAGTCTTTGTGTAACTTCTCTGTATAGATTCCTGTTGTGCCTCTTGCGCTAGGAAGACAGGTTCCTGGGTAAGCTCGCAGTAGTGTTTTTAGAGGAGAGATCGTACCGTCATCCTCGAGCAGTTTAACAGGACAAACTACAAGACTTGCGAACCGTTTGAAGTCTCAGGAGGGCTTTGAAGCAGTAGCCTCTAAGTGTTACGTTTTTCAGGTGATATTTGAGGGAGCCATCAGCGATGTTTACATCTAGGATGAGGAAACAACCATTTTTGCATTTCTTGGACAAAGTAAGTTCTGTAGCAATCATGTTAGGTTTATTATAAAAACACCTTCTTGCATGCTGTCCCACTTGCTGCAGTAACGCCTCTTGAAATGGACTGAGGGATATAGAAATACTTGTTTTATTCTTCCCAAATTTCCAGTGGCCTTACTAGTGCACAGTATTTTAACATAGTTCAGTGCAGTAGGGCTGAGGATGGTTGTGTACAACAATTAAAAAAAAACCAAAAAACCAAACTTGTTAATTTTCCAGGTGCTGTGCGTTCCTGTTGGGATGCTGCAGGGGTGTTAGTGAAGAAGTATCTTGGTGTAGATGTGAGTTTGGGTGGGATGCTGCTGTTTGGGCTAAATCAGTAGGAGACAGTTACCCAGGATCTTTGAGCATTGTAGCCAGTGTTGTATCCCTTTGAGAAGAGTATTGCTACTTTTTTTTTCTGAAAAACAAAACCAGAATGTTTTGAAGAAAGGTGTATTGCAGATGGCATGGTTACCTCTTAATGAGGAGGATGGCTGTATATCTTTAGGGTGATGTGTTTGACACTTTTAGTAAGGAACGCAAGGACTCATAGTAAAATCTGTGTCGAAATGCACTTTGTCTGCCTAAACACATACCATCCAAAGGTTTTTGGCAGGCTTGCACCTTAGTGAAAGATTTGTAAGATGCTATAAAACAGAAAAAATAGACAGCTTGACTGTTCAGGTCATGCATTGTTTTACTGCAGCTTCTGTAGCGTTATCCGAAAAGTCCTTGGCTAGTAACTTCTGGATTATCTTTATCTGCTACCTTGTCTCTGAGTGCAGTGACTATTTTTTTTTCTTCCCTCCAAAGAAACCTGCCGTGGAGTTTCCTTTCATGCTTTCTGGATTTAACCTTTGTCGAGAGCAGCTTTTAATTGCATTCCCACTATCACTTGGAGCTGGCAGTACCACCCTGTGAAGAGATCGTCTGGTCTGGGGTGGCACTACTGCAAATGTGGGATAGGAGAAGGTAGAGCAGACCGAAGCGCTGATCCTTGTAACTGGGAATTTTGTGCTGGGGCCAGCACAAGGTGGGAAAGCGCAGCTGAGGACGGGCCAGCTGCTTGTGCTGGTTTATAATAGCCATGAAAGTGCGGCCTTAAATGCTTTGCATAAACAGTCTTTGATTCATTACCGAGTTTCCTTTCTGTCCCTGCAGCCTGTGACAACTCGTCACCCTTCCTCTACCCCCTCAACAAAAGAATTCGGTGGCTTAAAGTAATGGTTTTCAGATTGTGTTTTTTTTAAATAGAAGAAAGTTGGATTCTCTGAGGTGGGGGGTTCTTTTAAGTCTCCAGGGTGTCGCAAGCTCAAATTCTTAGGTTTTTCTCTTGCTGTTAGAGTTTATAGCGCTTTGAAATGAAACCTGAGATCCTCATGTAGACGGTAATAAAGAAGGTCGTGGTTTGAAATGAGCAACACTGCAGCTGACCCGTATTTGAAACGTGAGACGTGTGAATCCATATGGTTCATAACCTGTAGTGTGTCAGTCTGTGATGCAGATAAAGCTGGTCTATGGCAACATCGCAATCAGACCCAGTGTCTGTAGAGACGAGTTGTGTTATGTACCACCACTTTAACATCTGTGTTTTCATTAGTTTGATGCAAACTCTGGCATTTTCGCTTCAAGAGCTAGAAGAGTAGTTGTATTTTTTGTACTAAAATCTTAGCTATCATACAAGCATAAGGAGGATCTGCAAGAATTGACATCTGCCTTATGCCTGTCAGGTGCAGGATTGTCACAGGAGTGTTGTCGCTGTATTAGATGCTGTGTGTGCGAGTGCCAGGTGTGTGCTTGCTGTATATTGGAGTTGACCAGGAGTTGCCCCCCTCTGTTAATTTAAACCCTAACAGCACTGATATGCAAAGGTGTTTCTCTACATCTCTTCTTACAGTCTGTAACTATGGCTTGCTATTTCCATTGATATAATCCTCTTGTTTTTCTGTTGGCTGAAGTTTTGGGGGACTGCAAAGTAAAACTCCTCCATCCACTGATGGATATTCTGCTTTTTGGTTTCATGGCTGGAGGGAGGGAGGTGGTGGGTGGTAGTGGTCAGGCACCGCAACTCATCTGGTCCTCTGCTTGGTGGAGCACGTGTGCCATCTGCCTGGCCACCTTGGATGGAGCCAAGGATTTGTTGCCATCTTTTTCGTGCTGAAATTGAGCTCCTCAGGTCATCTTCTAAAAGCACAAGGTGCTAGCCAGGCTTATCCGTATTCTTTTTTTCTCTCGGAAGTTCAAGCTAATCCAATAATGTGTTGCTGGAAAAGCAACTATGGTGGTTCAGATTTGCTTTTCCTTTTTTGGGGGGAACCAGAGCTCTTCTCTTGAATTCCCAAGAGTTCAAGATGGTAGATGAAACGCTGTCATTTTTTTGTTTGTTTTGGTAAGATTTTTATTTAAAATTTCTTTGGATATGTGTCATCGAAGTGTGGCTCTTTGGGCAGGAGAGGCATTTTCTAAAGAAGCAAGGTACTGGGGTAGGTGATGTTTCTGTTTAAAAGACAGCATGGGAAACGGGGGAAATTACCATACGCTGATATTCAAATTCATGTTCTCAGTGGGTTCACAAATCTTTTTCCTCCTTGTCGGAGAGGAAAAGAGGTGAAGACTTCACCAAGTCGAATTCTGAGATGATCCGCTACCTGTCTGCCTCCAAAAAGAAATTTGTCTTTCTGGAGCTGGACATGTATCTGCATATAACTCAAGCTCGTTGAATTGTCACCTGCACAACTTAGTGAGGTTTTTCTTTCACCTCAGACTACTTACATTTTTCTCTTCCAGGATTATTATCTTGTGAAACACATATTTATTCATTAAGAATGAACACCAGTTTTCTTAGAGCCAAGTGAGCTATAAACACCTCTTAAATCTACTTTAAGGGCTCTGGGATTCTTTTTGATTGTTAGTGCAAGGTACAGGCAGGTAGGTGGCTGTCGGGTAGAAAAAGGGTGGGAGCTTCAAGGAGGGTCTTTCCCTTCGGTTCGAAAGTTAGGAATTCTCAGGGAAATCACATCCCATTGACACAGATTGTGCAAGGCAAGTTAAATCACTTGGGTCATTAAGCAGCCGTATTC
>NW_009603022.1:4593-106459 GCF_000690535.1 Cariama cristata | reverse complement strand
CCTGCTGGTCCTAACTTTCTACAGGAAAAGGCAGAAGTGTTATGTTTTCTGCCCCTCTGCCAACAGTTCTCTGACAAACCTTTGCTCTTCAAATTGGTGTTGCTTTTTTCCTCCTGCGAAAATGACTCCGCTTTAGTGCACCTACTCAAAAGACAGCCCGATTATTTGGGAATAACGATTGGAAAAAGAACACTTTTTACAATAAAGGACCTATTAAGGTAGAAGTAGGTCATGAAACAGGGTCATTATCCTTAATAAGGGGCGAGATAAGTTTTTTGTTTGTGGGTTGGTGTTTTTTTTTGTTTTTACAACTTTACTAGTTACCTCTGGCTTCTATGGAGATGCTACTAGGGAGCTTGTCAGTGTTGAGGTTTACCCTAGTGTTTTCTAGGTAGAAAAACCGAAGGAATGGGCTGCATTTTGCGGGGAGGGGAGGAAAGAAAAGCTTTAACCGGGAAAAGCATCATTTAGCATTCATTTCTGTGGAAGATTATGGTTGCCCCTTGAAAACCTACTGTGCATTGCTGGAAACTGTCTGAAATAGCAAGCAAATATTTTATCCTTGCTGAAGGTGCTGTTTTTAGTGCCGCTGCAGCAGATGTAACCAGTTTATTTTGTTTGGGTACACTCATTTTTCATTTGTTTCTCAAAAGCTGGAGTTCGTGGTGGCTACATCCGCTCAGAAGTCCTCTAGCGACTCAGCTAGCAGGTTGGAATTGGGATTGCTGTTGAGCTTGCCAAGTGATGTTTCTTCTGCCATTTTAGTTGTCGCCAAAGTCTTTATCTGAAGTAGATTTTAAGTTTTCAAAGGCATGTGGACAAAGATCTTTCCACAGTGAGTAAACTCTCCTATCTCCCTTTTGAAGGAAGACCAAGGCCAAGCTAACTACTTAGACTCTTATTGATAATCCAGTTGCAATCACTAATAATGCTTTATTAAACCGGAAGTTTTGTGTGCCTCTTCACAATGCATTGTCTTCTCTACTTAGCACTGAAAATGATTTTCAGTCTTGTCAGTTTTAATCTAGGCTGTGTGCAGCAGTGCTTGGGGTTTGTCACTCTTCTCTGGCCAATTTGCTCGAGTCGAAGGCGAAGCTCCTGTGGCAGCAGACTTGGTAGAATTCAGCATGGGTGACTTGTACAGCCCAAGGAGAGATGGGTCTTTCTTCTGTGCAGTGTTTACTATCTTGGGATGATTTGCAGTTCCTGGCAGACTATTTGTTTTCAAGCAGTGAGAGCCCAGGGTTGGGTATGTGGAGCTTAAAAATAAGGGAGGGATTAGAGCAACTGATAGTAACAGAGAAACTTACCTTTTTCTCATTTGAAACACAGCTAATGGTAAGGATGTATGCATTAAATTGAGGACAAGAACACCTGTGCGTGAAGGTGGTGGTTTAACAAGTTGGATTCCAACTAGCCATGGTTTTGGTGTTTTATTTTCACTTTTTGTCTTACAATGCTGAATGATTAATTTAGCAGAATAAAGCAACTCATGAGATGAGGATGGCATAAATAATGAAGTCTTAATGGATAACATCCTGGTAAAATGTTATATTAAATAAGCCACTTTAATGGCGAGGTGATTGCGGAACACCAAAATGTGTTGGTAGCGCTATGTTAGAGTGACTTTTTAAACATGTTCTGAAATGCAATAGTATGGCTTTAATAGCAGCTGCGTTCCAAGCAGAGGAAGGGTCAATACTAAATTCTGGTTGTTTGAGGGATGGCACTGATTGTCCCCGAGGGGAGGACGAGCAATGTTTGGGTGTAGTTACGGAGCTGTGGAGTTGGGAAGCGTGCATTTTCAGGGCTGAGGATTTTGGGAAGAGGTGAACCCTTACTGCAGTGACAGTTAAAAAGAAATTACCAGGCTATGGCTTAGGCTTTTGCTAAAGACCTGGCAGTGTGTTATCGATTGATGCTTGGTAGACTCTCCATCAGTTTGGATCATGCTCTGAAACAAATGTGGTTCCCCTCTCGAGTGAAATTAATGTGATCAGATAGTGCTGCAATCTCACACCTGAGAAGAAATTACTTTGCTGCTCGATTTCATTTTCGTTCTCAAAACTGATTTATGTGTCTTAGTAAGCTAATAACTTCAGTAATGTGAGTAATCCTTTATCTGAAAATTGGACTGGGTAATGTGAACATTTGGAGTTAGAGGAGGGGAAAAGAGCAGGAGCGGTCTGGTCTCTCTTGGGGATGGGGGAAGGAGTGGATCTAGACATCTCGGTAGCTGGCACCCTTTGATTGAATTGCACTTGTACAAGTCTCTCTCGCTGATACCAGTTTGTAAATGGGAAGTATGGAGAACTGGGGGGAGGAGGAGTCAAAAATAACTTAATTTTGGTGAAGGCAGGTTTGATGCTAAGAGGTGTTTTTTTTCCCCTGGTTTGTGTATCTCAGTTTATTTTAAGTACCTCTATATTAGCGTTGATGGCAAAACTTCTCTCCCAATTGCTTTGCCCTTTCCCTTGTGTCTTGATTTTTCCTTCCCATTGGATTTATTTGTTGTACTTCTTTCCCCATGGCAATTTTTCCTTCCCCTCTTCCCAATAATTCTCTTGAGAAGACAGAGACAGGAGAGCTGGGAGCTGAAACCCGCACTCTTCTGCTGCTGGATGTCTGCTTCAGGGCACCCCATGCCTTCTGGAGCCGATGTCGCTGGCTTCAGTGAGCAGGGGTGAGGTATAACTGACGATCAGGGCCTGAGATTGAAATAGGTAAAGGATTTTCCTACAGCGGCTGCTGGGTCAGGATGTCTTGGTGTGCGCCGGCAACGTCAAACTTTGGTTTTTCATAAACATATGGCTCCAGAAAGCTCTTTCAGTTCTTAGTGACTCCATCTCAGCCAGTCCCTGCAGAAGTCTTTATGCCTAAGCAATGCCTCGTAAATGCAAATCTTTTTTGAGAAGATCTTACTGCAGAACAATATTTTTCATTTAAATTTACAATTGACATTCCAAACTAATGTGCAAGCTTACTGTGTCCTAGTAAAATTGTTCAAGTAAAAAGTGCCTGTGAACGCTTCTCTGATTAAAAATTAAATACCCATCAGCTTATTCAGTTACTGTTCTCTCTCTTGCGTGCTTGTGCCACTGAGGCTAGCTTCGACAGCAGAAAGCTACTTTAAGTGTCTTTCATCTTAAAACCTGAGGCTGTTCTGAATTGCGAAAAAGGACTACAAAAAATTTGGTGCTGTGGGGTACCCAAGTGTGAAGAAGTCCCTTTTCCCCATGCTGGGCTACTTACTGCTCACAGTCTTGAAACCGTCAGCTACTTAAGGTGCTGGAAAAACATAAGCAAGTCTTTTTGTTCTGTTCTTTTGGTATCTGAAAAAGGATATAAGAGAGTTAGAATCTGCCACTACTTATGTGCATGGAAAAAATCCAGGGCTGGACTGCTGATGCTCTGAACATGGCTGGGAGGAGAAGCGGAGAGCCTGTCTGAATTTCCTTGCAAAACAGGTTAGCGGACAGAGGATCATTGTTTGGGGAAATAAAATATCCACATCAAGCCAGAATGTATATAGCTGTTGAAATAATTTTGCATTTCTTCTTTTGAAGCCATCTGGATGTCCTCAGTTTGAATGATGCCCGTCGTGTCTCGGATCGGAAGCGGTACTTTCCTAATGGGTTTGTGGGTTTCCTGGATGTCAAAGACGCTAACATGTTTAATGCTAAATTACAAATAAACGAGGCTTTAACCTGTTCCATCTTGCCAGCTGCTTGTACCCATAGAGCAGGGCACTGAGCACTTATGACCATGAGAGCTCCTGCAGCAGCCAGGGCAGAAACACAGCTTAAATCATGGAACCGGGGCACAAGAGCCTGCTGCCAAAGTGGACAGAGAGCGCCAGGTACCAGGATGGGCTGTTGCATCTTGTATGGGGTGAGGTGGATTATTTCTTTTTTTTGTCGTTGGGTTTTTTAGTTTTTTTGAATGTTTGGGCTCTGAGGATTGGGCTTTGGTGGAGCGACTCATATTTAGTGGTGGAGCACACAGTCAACAAAACTTCTGGTTTTAAATCTTCAAGTCTGTTGGTTGACTCTCCTGCTTAAAAAAAAACCAAAACAAACCAACAAAAAACCCCACCAAATGTCTTGTGGCATAAATAAAAGCAGATATGTCATTCTTTTCTGGAAAAAAGCCCCAACTATTGCTTTTGTCCAAGGATATTAATTCAACCTCTGAAAGTAACTGTAGAGCTGTTCTGAGCAAGAACTTAGGACTGGCTTATCTGTTAGAAACAAAACTACAATCTACAGATTCCTTGTAGCAGTAGTGCTGGAACATCATGATAACTTTTATGTTTGATCCTTATTTTCAGTATTGTGGAGTTAATTTTTTTCTCTGAGCTACTTTATTGTATCCTGTAAAAAAAAAAAAATCACTTATTGTATTAAATCATGCAAGAATGGAGATGGTTTCTTATTGTAAGTTGTAATCACATCAGTTCTTGGGAGTTTTATACTTTATCTTGGTTTGATTCCTTATCCTACTGCAGATCATGGTGTTAAGCTTTTCAGTGCTGCAGTTAGGGCAAGATGCTTATTTTTAATCTTTTTATAAGTGAGCACCAGCTTTCTCAAGTGATCTTGACTCAAATGCCTGGAGCTTTTAACAAAACATACCAAGTACCATGGCACTTTTGATTTAAAAAAAAAATAAAAAAATTTGAGAGATGGTAAAATTGCAGATGGAAAGCATGGAAAATTCAGCTTCCAAAGTGCTGTTTGTTTGTTTGTTTTTGTTCTGAGATAAGGATACTCTTTATTTTAGGGCTATTATGGGAACAGCTTGCTTTCAGCTCTCTTGGGCAGTTGCTACCAAGTGAACGCTGTCTAGGTGAACCGTCCCCAGCACCATCAGGGATGGAACTTACTTGGACAAAGCAGCTAATTTAGTGTTTCTTAGGGCTCAGACAGAGCAAACATTTATGCAGTACTAAAGCCAACAATCCGAAATGCTGTAAAAATCTCTTCAAGCTCAAAAGTAAGCACTGTGGGGCTTGATTTTCATTTTGACTGATTAAATGATGCTGGCAACACTTCCCTTATCCATTACATTTTATGCATATAAAGCTGTAATTAGGACAGGGAGCTCAAGTAAGGGCAACAGTAGCTTCTTGGTGAAAATAACGCTTGCAGATTTTTCTCTGCATATGTAACAAATTCGTCCCTGGAGATGAAATGGGAACATCAGGTTTGTGTGGATGGAAATAATTTTAAATTTGAAATAAGAACTGTTTTTCATAACAAATTCTTCTATTGTTCAAAGCTGGAGAAGGTTGGAGAATAAGCGCTGTTGGCTGGCTGTATTCCATTAAAACTTTTATTTAAAAGCCTATTTGTTGTTAAGTGAATAAACAAAATGGTAATGCTGACTGCAAACTTGCTTTTGAATATGTGCACAGATGAACATAAAATGGATGCTTTTCAGATGCGCTAGCTGTGAGCAGCGGAATTTGTGGTATTTGCACATAAACCAAGGTGGTGAGGGATAGACACCCTGTGGCTTTGCCCTACCCGTCAAGAGTCATATTGCCGCCTTCCTCTCAGCCTGCCGTAGCGTGCTGGTTCTTCATCCTATCTCCCTTGTCCCAGCACTGTGCAAAAGGCTTAGGTCTGATACAAAAAACTCACCGATAAGGGATTTGCTAATGATTTCTCATCATCTTTGTTTTCCTTCCCCTCGACACGTATTTCTTGATTGTGATGTGAAGTCTTCAGATGCACCTCTGACACCTCTTGCATTAAAAGATATCGAGCTCTGGCACTCAAAATTGTCTGCTGAATATTTTATGTGCGTCTTCCCTCCCTCTTCCTCTCTTCCCTTCCCTAAGTTCACATCACCGGTTCACATTATGAAATCCTGAGCTGCGTGTTGCTTTAATCAGCAGAAAAGGACAGTAATATATTCAGCTCTTTATAGTTGAAGTGGGGTAACGCACCGCACGTGTAAAATGTGTTTGCACAAAACGGTCCCGAGATTCTCGTTGTTGGAAGTTAATGGTTCGGCAGAATGGCACGTTGGCATCTTGTGTTGCAAAAGCACATAGAAACCAGCAGGTATTACTTTATTTTTGTATTCTGTGGTTATTTGCTGGCTGGGAATGTTTGGATAGAGCAACAAAAATGGGGAACAAAAGGAAAAAATTGGGCTACTGCTTCCCTGCTCTCCACTTCCAATGTTTTTGCTGACCTTGGGAATTCTCTTTCCATTCTGCTCCCAATTTCTTTTTTTAAGGCTGACCCCACGATCAGAGAATTGAGTTTGCATGAGTTAGAAATAAAACCTTTATTTCGCTAAAAGATGCAGCACCTTTTCAAAGGCAACATTTACCCTTCACCTTCAGTCTAGTGAGCTAGCAAAAATTGCATTGTCTCCTGTAGCTGGTGTGTGTGATGAGGTGACATTTTTGCGGTTCAGATTTCT
This sequence comes from Cariama cristata, assembly GCF_000690535.1. Lineage (NCBI taxonomy): Eukaryota > Metazoa > Chordata > Aves > Cariamiformes > Cariamidae > Cariama > Cariama cristata. Next base: position 100,021 of record NW_009603022.1, on the reverse strand, counting down.
CCGTTGTAATAAAGCTGAGATTTGTACCTCTGGTTTCCCATTTGTCTCTACTGTTGTGTGTGTAACAGGGTCTGGATTGTATTTTATGAGTTTTGACACTTTGAAACTTGCCTTATACTTAAAGTTCAATATAAATGTTTGGTGCCAGGCTAGCTAAAAAAGTTATTTAAGAACAGTAGGGTTTTTTTGGGGAAATTTAAAATGACTGGGTTGGGTTTTGTTTGGTAGGTTTGCTTGATACTTGGTTTAATTTGCCTTTTAAAATCCAGCTGTGACTTTCCCTCTGGCCAAATGGCTCTTATTTGCTGTAGTTGCTCGAAGATCTACCTGCATCTTCCATGCTTTGGCACTTGAGTGGGGGTGCACAAATATTTCTTCTTAATGAAATGTGCTGGGGAAACACTGAAGAGGAATTTGAAAAATGCTGTAAGAGCAGCTGAGTAAGTAGTTGCAAAGCAACAGCAAGGTGTGTCAATCAGGTGTATGCCAGCATGTAATAATTGTAACTTGCTGTTTATTAGACAGATTATGTGCCTATTTTGGAACAGCTGATGAACATCTGTGACAGTTATTTTCTGTAACTTTTCCTATTTTAGAAAAAATGCTAGCAAATCTCTGGTTGAGGGTCAGCGCGAGAGTCCACAACTGGAAATCATTTGTTTCTTTACTAATGTGTTGTTCTTATTCCACAGGATGTTTCGCCTTCGATTTCTTCCCATTGCGGCAGGGCTGTCTGCTGTTTCACGGCGTTACCATGGGATGGCACATCACCCCAGGACCAGGCGTAGGCTCATGGTGGCAGCTTTCGTAGGGGCGACTGCAGCTACGGCAAGTGCCAGATTCCTTTGGCAAAGGTAATACATTTTGTTTGTTTGTTTGTCTTCTTATTTTTTGCCTGAGACCGCATACTGCTTTAGTCCTGTGGTAAGTGCCTGCAGATGGATTTAAGATCTGCAAGAGACTTTGTAAAGCGTTATTGCTTGTCCTGCTTCTGCTGCATGGAAGGAATGGCAGTTGGTGACTCCCTGTAGCACTGCTTTGCTTCTGTGAGTAGTCAGAGATGCGAAAAAGCTCTGGACTGAAGAGTTTTCCTCTGTAGCTGTCCTCACACGGGCTGTTTGCCTTTGGTGGGGTTTGCTGCCTGGCTTCCCCCTGCGTGATGATGCTACAATGGGTCTGTGGTGTTGTGCAAAGAGAAATCGGTTGACTCGACCAAGCTGGGTGTAAATGTTGTGCTTTCAGCTTCTGGGAGGGTTGCCAAGGCACAGCAGGCTTGGCCAGGGGATGCTGCTCTGGTTTTCTTTGTTCTACTGACTGCTTGATATATAAAACGTAGCAGGGGAGCAGAAGGGGACAGTCCATCTTTTGGTGGTAAGGTAGCTGCACACAGAACTTAGGTAGTTTTAAAGAGCCGGAGTCTGAGGACACCTACTCATGGACCATGAGGCTCAAAGCTTGTTTCCGTAACTGTGGGGAGAAAGGGGATATTTGTGCTTGCCTGAGGTGACCCTCACTGAACCCTGGGCTGTGCCACATTTGAAATAAATCGAGGGCTCCCTTCTCTTCCTTCAAAATGTGGGAGCAGCGTGGCACCAGCAGTGTCAGTCGAGCTCATGGCTGCAATTAGCGTCTGAAAATAAAGTCTTCGCTGAAAACCCATCTTATTTTCATTCCAATATTTAGGTCATTTATTATTGCTGGTGCTCTGCTCATCTGTGTTGTGGCTAGAAGGCTCTAGTTTTAATGCAACTGGAGGAAGACCATGGTAATTGTTCTGCCTGTTCCTAGAGCTGTCAAACCTTGATATCTGCTAAAAGGAGTTGCTCAGGCTGAGGAAGAACACCGTGATCCAGCACAGTGTTGTCTTATGATGCATTTTGCTAATAATCTGCACTTCTGTAGTGCCTCTTTATCCACAGGACCTTAACCCGTCTGTGGGGATGGCCAGGATAACACCCCTTTTCAGGCAGGGGAGTGAGCAGGTTTTTTTTTTTCCACTTAAAACATCCTCAGCATGATTTTAAAGTAGGTAGGACATCGTGTCCAACGTAAAACTGTCCTAAAGACACAGAGTTAATATTTCCCTCTTGCAGCAGATTCACCTCCGCTTTTAAAAACAGCGAAATGGTCAGTTGTTGGCTTTGCCTTTTATCCAGGGGGAAGGTGCTTCCTGCAGCAAAGAGCTGCTGATGGTACGGGGTGACTTCGGGGAGTGATTTTTGGCTCCTGGAGTACTTCGCTGTTTCTTGGAGGCCCCTGGGCACTGTGGGCAGGCTTGACCTTGCTCAGCCGAGAGCACTGATAGAAATCAGATAAAGGAGAGGGGCAACCTCTTTGGGGTAGTGTGGTCTATGATCTCCCCAGTACTAATCAATTTGGAGAGCTTGACTTGCTCTTACTATTTGGTTTTGTCTTTCCTTGCTCCGTCTCCTTTGTCTTTTATAAATCTGTAAAACGCTACGGAGAATTGTACAGACTTTGCAGTATTCCTTTGCTATACGAGCCATGAAATAAATCCACAATATCGGTAACTGTAAAATAGAAGTACATCAAGGCTTACAATGTTCATTTAATTAATTACTTGGCATACAGCCATTGAATAAGAGGAAGAACAAAACTGGTATGTTTGGTGTAGGAAATAATTCATACTGACACCTGTAGAAGTTTTAAACAGACTTCCAAATAGGCTTTTTAACATTGTGTTTAGATAAATGAGGGATGAGGAACTGCAGATTTCTTTTGTCTTTCATAAGATATAAATTGGGTGATTAGTTGAGTTTAAGAATAGGTGAATACAGAATGTTTGTAATGACATCCTGCGTTATTCGGGTAGTTGCATCCTGAGTTGTTACAGTAAGTAGCAGTAAGTACAATGAATTAGTTACAGAAGGTAAATATGTAATATGTGTAGCCCGGGCGCAGGGACCGAATAAGCCAAGTGTCACTGAAAATCTAATTTATAGACTACAGAGAGAAATGTCCATGTGCATCTAAGTATTTACCCTTGGTAATAAGTAATTTTGATTTATTAAATGTTGCAGTGGTATTTAAATGGGAAGCAGGTTAGGGAGGTGCTTTGCATAACCAGTTCTGTTGGTGCAGTTGGGCTGTCGTAGGGCTGACCTTATGATGCTTGTTTACCTTTGGTTGGTGAAGCAACCCTGCTTTTGTTGTGTTATGAAACTCTGCTGTGCTGTGCAGTTAGTCTGAGAGGTCCGGCAGGTCCTAAGTGTGGCTCTCTTAGCTTCGCAAAGAATTACTGTCCCTGTGATGGCAGATGACTCTAGCGAGGAGCGTGTGCCTGCTAATGTTCTGCTTAACCTTGGCTGGTCTCTTAATGAAGCGGAGACAGTTCGTTGCCCTTTGAGTAGGGAATGCAGTAAGGGATGCTCTGCTGCAGGCTGTCCGTGAAGTTTTCTTTTAAGATGAAGGATGTCTCCCTCTTTTTGTTGTCTTATAATTATTTTTCTTTACAGATAAGTCATTATAGATGTAATAGGCTGAATCAAGAAGCAGTTGAAAATCTTATGCTTCTTGGGCTAGGTGAGTAGAAGATGATGCAGTGTTAGAAGAAGAGCAGTAATAAAAGGGAAAGAATATCCAACTTTTTTTTTGTCATCTACATAAAGCCTTGTCTAAATGCGCCAGCTCTTCTCTACTGCCATATGAGAGAGCAGCGCTGCATCTCTCCTCAGTTCTTAAAAAAAATCCCAAACTTTCTATTTCAAAACAAATCTCTCATACTTCTGATGATAGTGAGCCTTGCTAGAAGAGATTGATATGGTGATGCCTGTATGTGAACTTACCCATTCCACTACTTAGCATGAAGAAAGACAGGACTTCTCAGGTGGTTTCTGACTGTCATGTGCAGCCTGAAAGCAGTGTATTTCAGATTGATTCTGTAGGATATGCTCTTGAGCAGCATCAGAAGCCAGTGCTGCGGTAAGGAAGCCCACACAAAGGTAGAGGAGATGTCAAGGGTTGAAAAGATATATATATATAGAAACCCCCGGTGGTTATATGACGCAAGATAGGAAAGACTTATTTTGTGTCTTCCTAAGGTGGGAGGTGGGTTGGTGGGATCTTCATGTTTGATCCTCATCTATGCGTTAGCCTTCTGCATAGCCATCTGTGGCAGGTGAGTGTTGGTCCTGTTGTCTTCACTGTCCTCCGGGAGCTCCTGCTGCCTGTTCTTTGATGAAATATATTCATCTGAATAATTATGACAGGAGTAGCTAATGCTGCTCTCTTCTGCTGTGGTGAAGAATACTTCAGCAATGCAAGTAGCTGAGCTTAGAAGACTAACGAAGTTTACCCTTTCTAAGCAATAACTTAAACTCTGAGGAGTTCCAGCTGGCAGCAGAAGCAATTAAGTATCTGGGCATTGGTGTAATGAACTGAATTAATTAATTGAAATAAATCTTGGTGCACTCATTGGTTAATCTAAATGAGGCATTAATATATGAAGAAATACTGAACCTCACGGTTTGCGGCAAGCTTAGTGTTTATAAAAAATACTCTGTTACTGATACTCTTGTAAAGCTTGTGTTCTGTATTTGTAGTTCCAAATACCTGTTTGGAGTGTTATTAAATGGCCACCGATACGTTCTGTATGTCACAAACCTTCTGGCCTGAATCTGCAGGCATCTGAAAGCACTTAAATTGGCATTTCGGTGCTGAAGCTTGTCACTCAGTCAGCCTAATATTGAATGAAAGAAGAGAGCGAATGTACCTTTGGGGAGCACGGAAGGACCTCTGTAAACAGGGTCATACCACTGCTCTTCCTGATTGACTGGAAGTATTTAGTTATGCTTAATTTCTTACCCTTCCGCAAATATATTGGTGGTAAGAATAAGGGCGAGACATCTGTGTTACTCTGGAAGTTGCTTAACAGGAAGATCCTTTACAACCAGCATGTTTGTGTCTAACATGGTACCCAGTCCTATTTTTCTTCATCCCCTTGGCTTATACTGTGTTCTGCCTTTTGCCCCATCCTGTGCATATGTCGAAGTGATTAAACTTGATACCCCTCTGCCAACCCTGGCGGTATATTCTCATTCTTTTACAAGCTCTTCTTTTTCAGGCTCCACTCCTCACCAGCAAGCTGAGCTGTTTAAGTGCCGACTACCACTTCTGCCGATTTCATTCCATCTTTACCATTTCTTCCTCTCTTCTTCCACCCTTTTCTCGTTCAACCATCCTCTGTCAAGTGCTCAGCTGCTTTACTGGAAGATCCTCTGTAGGAAAGACCCTTCGTCTTCCTTGCTTTGCTGACCTTCACTGCTTTTTGTGTTTGGCTTTTTTCCATTGGCGCTTCTGAAGTTCATTTTGAAGCTTAAGTCAGCCCTTAGCTAACTCTGTTTAAGAATGCATTGAGTTTTTGCATCAGTGTCTTAGGGGCTTTACAGTAATTTGCTTAGAATACATTTTTAATGGCAGAATTGCTGGAAATATCTAAAATCTCAGTTTCAGCTGGCATAAAAAAAAATCTTTGTTCTGGTAAAACAAAGGAAACCACGTAAATCATGGTCAAGAGGGGAGAAACCTGTTTTATAGCTGTAAATGTGTCAGGTACTACTTAACCTGATGTAGGAGAGAAAAGACAAAAAAATGTAGGTGTTATCCATGTGAGGTTATTTCTGAGAGCTCTGCTGCTTTTTTTTTATTTCTTTGTGAGAGGTGACAGACTCGAGAGACTCTCCTTGGGATTGCTGTGCTGAGGGTTTTCTCCTAAGGCTTGAAGACTCATCGATCTATGAGTGGTGTCTTGAAAGAGCAATGTGTCCTTTCAGGTGGCTTTTAGCTTGGTATTATTTTTGCGCATGAGCATCAGGAGAAGGAAAGAATCTGAGCCAAAGTCAAAACTGGAGTCAATTAGGAAAACATCTGAACAGCCCTGGGAGGGAAATGACCTCAGCAGACTTGCAGAGCTTAGAGCATAGGTATTGCCCTTAGCCTGCAGAGCCCTGGGGTTTGATCAGTACATGTTCATAATATCTTCGTTAAATGTTGTATGGCGAATCAGAGCTGGGATTTGTGCTGAGAAGCCAGGGGGAAACACAAGAAACGGCTTTCTGAATCATCTTGGTTTGTTTCGACTTTATGGGGACTAGGCTTTGAATTCTCTGTCTCTTAACAAGATAAGTGTTATTTGAACCCTGGGTCTTTAATGTAACTGGAAATGGCACTTTTTAATATCTTTTTTTTTTTAAATACGGGTGCCCTCTGGTGGCCAAGTTCATGCTTCCTGCCTCCCCTTTGCACCATCTAACCACAAATACCTGCTCACCTTGCCTTCATCCCCAAGAGCGCGTTGGCCGTCCCCCGGTAGCTATCAGGAAAGCAACATCTCTCCAAGAAGTCTCATCATTTGGGAGTGGAGTAGGGGGGGAATAATTTCCTGGCTCAATAGAGGAAGCACAGAAATCGTAAATATCACTTTGTTTTGATTAGTTGCTGATTTGGAAGTAAAGTGCCAAGGCAGTCATTGAGTGTCACCCCTTTAGGGTCTAGTCTTGTCACGGCTGTCGCTTTCTTACGACATTCAGTGTCCACCACCGCTCGATGGCCCAGCTACCTTTTGGGCTGTGCTAAATGTTGGATCTGCAAGGAGGAAGCAAGGGAGAAGACTAGGGGTGGGCATAAAGTTCATTAATTAAGGCTTTAAAACAGAAGTTAGCTTAACCTTGAGGTTTTTTATTGCTTTTTGCTTTGGCAAACTTCTACACCTTCAGCTGTCTCCTGCAGTTGCCCATTGCTGAGACTTGCTGGTGGAAGCGATATGCTCTTTTTTGGTGTCTAGACCACATATGGGTTCATGTTATTGCTGCTCGTGGGGCCAGCTGAAGAAAAAAAAAGGCTTGTGAGGTTGAGGAGGCTTGGTTTAATGTGACGCAGCCCATCTGTTTTCAGTCTGCCCAAACAGCTGAGGGATTACATGAGGTACGGGCTGGGAAGAGAATAATGCTATGGAGTACCCTGGAGTTTTTGTTACAGCAGAACAGTTTTTAATTGGTATTAATATAGATGTAGTAGGGAACTGCTCCCTCCCTGACTTGCAGCTGAATTTGTTGGGACTTTTGTCCCAACAGCGCGAGGCCAAATTCTCAGAAGCCTGTAGCAATGTGAATGCATCCCAGGCTGGAGAGCAAAAAGTAGTGCCAGGAATGACCTTCTTTGGTCTTCCAGCTGTGAACAGCAGTATGGCCTGAAAGCTGTGATGTGTTAGCCTTGCCTCTGACTGACCTCCCGTGATCTTCCCGTGCTGTCTGCTTTTAGCTAAAGACCGGGTTTTATGGGAATTAAGAAATCAAAAGGGATCTTGTTTTCCCCCACACAGAATCTTGTAACCTACACACCTTTTTCCCAGAAGTCAGTTAAAGGTTTCACGCTCCTTTGGGTCCCCAAAAGTACCCTTTGGGTACCCACTAAGATGTTCCCTGCATCTAAACAACTGTCTTGCACATTCCAGCTGTGAGAGTCGGCTGTCAGATGCTCTCTTCCTTTCTTCTACCCCACTGACCTGCTCGAATTCCTCTCTAGTTCTAGAGAATTATTTTATATAACTTTAGTCCTCTGGCAACACCACTTATCGTAGCTCTACATTTGCTCTCTTATGTTCCTGTGTCCTCAGTGGAAATGAAGATGGATTGAGTAGCACGGTGAGGTAGACAAACACTGCTTGTTGGGAGTCTATAAAACCCTCTGGTGTGGAAACACCTGCTTTGCTCTATAGATGTGAATAGGCTTACCCATTTCTTACTGCCTTGCGGGACTGAGCCTGTAGTTTGCACAACAAAACCAGATGCTGCAGTGATTAATGTTGTAGCACATCTTCACTTAATGGCTTGTTGCATTATTGTGGATGGTCTGGGAAAGGGAACAGATGCTGATGAGAATTCATGTTCCTTCCCTGCCAGGTAACTGGGTGCTGGGGCTGCTCTCTCTTAAAAGTTCTTCACGATGCTTGATTATAGATACAGGCTAGTTAAACTAGATGGAAAATAGCGTGTTTTGGATTAGTGGACTTGTGTTCGTGTTTTATGTTAGTATAGAGATCCGATTTCTCTGTCCTTACAGATAAACTAAATATTTTCAAGAAACTTGGAGAAAATAAATATTTGAAAGTCACATTTCACGTCAGTTTTTCCCTAGTTTATATTTGATGTGTATAACATCATCTACACACTTGATGTGTATAACATGTCCTTCAGTGGAAATGAACTCCTTGCTTGCTTAGGGTACAAGTAGATGTAATACAGACTTCCCAGAATTACTGCTTGCCTTGGCTAAGCTTTGCTTGAGCTAGAGCTTGTCTCCCTCCGCTTCTGCGAGCAAGGCTCACTCAGTATTGATTTTTGAGAAACCATTGAGGGATGAGAATTTGTACATCAAGGAAATTGTTAATTGTCTGCGCTGTGAACAAAGCTCTGTGTTACTCTCTGCCTCAGTGTATGCTAGTGCCTACTTTCAGACATTTCTTGGTTTTGTTATTAAGTTACAGAGCTTTCCAGCTTGTTCCTCTACTGGGAATGCAGGCTATGATCAATTTACTCCTTTATCCCAGCCCAGGAGGAGTAAGCGCTCTGACTCTGAAGAACTTACCCCGCTAAATATTTAATTTGTGGCTTTTAATTGGGTAGGATTTAGAGGAAAAAGATGCTAAAAAGCTGAAGAGGCTGAGCACAGTAGCCTCAGAGTGCTGCATCGGTGCCAACCAGGAGAGTTACTTAATATTTAGGCTTGATTTGAGATTCCTGTACTTGTACATACAAGGCTTGCATTTGGCCTTAAGTCTGGGACTTACGATCAACTGACGATCCACTAAAGCACAAAGTGGCTTTCCCGTGTTTGTTGTGCCGAGATATTCCCCTCGCTCTTCAGCCGCCTTTATGGGTATTGTGTGCTTGCTTGTGCTGAGCTTACCGAGTAAGCGAGACCATAATTTCTAGTGCTCTCTGAATCTTTACTGATAGATGGCAGGGGACCCAGGGACTTTATCCTCTAGCTCATTAATGAAAAGATGTGGCATGGGGCTGGGAACTTACCCTTGTCAGGACTTGGGAGAAGCTCAGTCACTCCTTGATGATCAAATGCTCATATTTTGAAGCATGTTATTAAACAGTTTTTAATCCATTTAATGTTTTGTGTTTGATTTTTGTGTTGCTCTGGCTTATTAATCACAGTATCATTTAGTGACGTAATACAGTGTGAGAACTTGCATTTATCAATTGAACGCTACTGCAATTATCAACAGCACTGGTAATCTCATCAAGAAATGACATCTATTTAGCATAAGACTTATTTTCTATAAGCCCTTGTTGACTGTCATGAAATTCTTCTTTACTTAGAAAGCCTAGATCATCTTGTCTGCTCTGTCCAACATCAGTCTTTGTCTAAATAACAGGTCTGTCATAACACCTATTGCCCTGTTTTATTCTTGCTAAACATTCATAGCAACGAGTTAAGGCTTACTGAATATCAACAACAGTTGGGCAGAGAGTCTCAGCCAACTCTTCTGAAAACTAAACCTCAGACTTCTGCCGAAAGCTTTCTAAAGGCCTGAATAGAAAATACAGATCTGTAGTGTTGCAGTGTTATGTAGACCTTTGCTACCATTCAAGTGGAGACAGTCTGTCTGTGCTCTCCTGAGAAGATCAGGATATATAGAATATAAAGCATTATAAAGAGAGTCAGTGTTCACTTGGAAATATATGTTTCGGTCACTTCCAATAACACAACAATAACAATCTCAGTAACACAGTAAACAATAATCGCAGCTTATTACACATTGCTTGTTGTTTTTGATAACTCGGACAATAAAAAAAAAATCCGTGTTCTCTTGGTCATTGCTGTCTCCTTGGGTGCTTCTGTGTCCCTTATCAATTTTCCTACAGTATCTAGTTTTCAATTTGTATAGAGTACATTTAACTTTCTCTTCTTAACTTTTCTGTTTCCTTATTTCTACCTGGCTTGCTTTCTTCTGAACTTAAGTTGTGAGTTTTTTCACTTGCATTTTTTAGCAGTTGTGGCATCTTTCTCACCCTCGAGTATAAGCTTTGAATATCCAGTAAAACAATCTTCAGCAGTTAGTAGTTGTCATTCTAAGTCAGACATATTTGTATCCATTGATCTGGCTCATAATTTCAAACTGATAAAGCCAGGCTCATACAAACCCTCAAGTATTCTAAGAAATAGTAATAAAAAAGGGGAAAGAAAAGCTGTTCGGTGTTTGAGGGCACCTTAAAATGCTTGTGGCATCAGAAACTTTGCTTTGCCTCCCTATTCTTCCAACTTGAGTTTTTTGTTTTTTTTTCTTGAAAAGAAATGCTGCTGAATGACAGCAGTAAGCTTGCTGTCTTTTGGGAGGGACCACGGACAGAGAACAGGATGCCGACTGTGATCTTTCTGGGTTCTTGTGGTCCTCCTACCTCATGCTTCTTAGCACCTCTGCCAACCTCAGAGTTTTATTCAGTTACCTGGCCTTGCTGAACTGCCTGTGTGCCCAGGAGCAAATACAAGGGGAGTTGTAGCTGTGACTGAAAGCAACTGCTATTTTCTTGGGGCGGGGGAAGCTATCGTGCCCGTCAGCATTCAAAGTATGGTTTGACTCAAGAGAAGTTCAAGTGAGCGGTGCATTTGGGAGGTAAGGAGCACAGGCTTATGGTTCTGTGCTTGATTCTCTCTGTGCATGGCAGATGTAACCGAGTCACAGCTGCGTGCATTCCTCAGGGCTGCAGCTCGGGAGTATGATCCCGTACCCCACTCGGGGTGAGTTCTGTTTGGAAATGTGAGCGGTGTCTCCTGGATTAAGAAATTAACAGATTTATAGCTTAGGAGGACATTAGGGTGATGTCAGTAGGATGCCTCCAGCGTGTGTCATTAGGGTTGATGGCCTTCGTGAAGCAATTGCTTTCCCTTGCAGGCTATCTGGGAGTCATTTCTAAGGAGCGGCGTGTTATCCCACGCGATCCAAGTTAGCTGGTGAGACTGACCTACAACCGTTCAGGCTCATCATCTTCAGAGCAGACCCTTCAAAGGGCTTGAAGCAAAGGTCCTCATGCTCTGGCGTGTCCGTCTGCGCCCACGTGCTGGTGCTTAAACTGGTCTGCAGCAGCGGAGTGTGGGAGGAAGCATGAGAAATCAGCTAGTCTGCTGCCAAGGCAGGGCTGAGTGCCTCTAAGCTAGTCCTGACAGGCAGCTGTCTCGCCTATTTTTAGCAATTTGCTGGTGATGGAGAGAGCAGTGATGGAATAAATCCTCGCTGGCAGCTGATTCCAGTGTTCCCCTGTGCTTAATATTAAATGCTTTCTGTGTATGTATATGTGTGTGTGTATGCACAGGCTTCTCCTTCTTTCCCCAGTGTGTAAGTCTCTTCCCTTGGGATTTCCTTAGGCACGTCCTGCATCTTGTCCTGTCCTTGCTGGACCAAGAGAACAGTCCTGCAGCAACCGTTTTATATATATTACAGTTATCTCGCCTTCCTCTTTTCCATCTTACTTTTAGCAACCTGACTTATTTAGATTAGTTTTTCCCACAGCGTGTTCTGGACCCTTAACCATGCCTGCTGATCCCTGTTGGATCTTCTCTGGTTGGTCCAGCTCTTCCTTGGAGCGCACCGTCAGTAGCTGAAGGTGCTTTTGGTGGGGACGTTCCTGCTGCTGGCTGGGGTGGAAGGAAGGATATGCACATCTCACGGACTACGCTGCTGGCTCCTTATGTTCTTAGACCTATTTTAGGCAATGGCTGGTATCCAGAGCTGTCTCCTCAGTCTAATTGTTCACGTTCACCTCTGGAATCTGTCTTAATTTTGGTGTGTTCGTTGCAGTTCTTGCCACAAATTCATTGTGCTAATTTATGTCATTGTCAAGTACCGTGAAAGATGGGGAAGGAAGCAAAGTAGTAAGAAGTCCTGTGAGCTGGGTCACATCCTGAAAAATTGGGCTGTGGATCTTCATTGTTTCTGGTTAATTTCTTATTAAAGTTTCAGCTAACTAATTTAGTCACTGAATATGGTTGAGCTGAGGGCGAGACAGTCCTCCTTGCTGAAAGTACTCCCAGTCCCTGGAGGTTGCCTATTTTTATGAATGTTGTGTCCAAGCTTGCTTTTGCATTTCAATATGAAAGCCTGAAGTTTTAAGTGGTTTTTAAAGCTCACTTGGATGTCTCCAGATGTTTACCCAGAAGAAGAGTGGTAACTCTAGTCAACTGAAGAACACGTCTGTCAGGTAGGATTCCTCTCTCCTGCTTCTGGTTTGGTAGCAATGTTTTTGCTGACTCCTGAGTGCCCAACTTCTTGTTAGATCTCCTACATTTCCTTCTGAGACTAAATAGCATCTGATAGCTAAATACTTTCCTACTGCCCCCAGGATTAGAATAACTGAGTGCTGTTGTCTCTGGCACAAAGCTTTGTTATTTTAGCACACTGTTCTGCTTCTATCACTCAAAGAAGAAAAATACTTTAAAGTGAGGGATTGTGATGTCTCTAACTGTAAGACATGCAACTGTGTAGTATTGTGCCAATGCCTGGTGTGAGTCCCAGGATCCTCGGTGGAGGGTATATCCTGTGATTCCATGTGTTTGACTTCCTTAAAGAATGATTTGCTAAGTGAGAATTTAGCATCGAGTGCTCCTTTGGGGTAGCTAGGTGGTTTTCTTTGGGGATGATGAACCTAATCTTAGATTTGGCTGTTGGCTTTTTCCAAGGATTCAAAGAAGAGGTTACTAAGTAGGTGGGAAATACACGCTTTGCCTCAAATTCAACTCACTGGGGGGGACACACACACACGGACCAGGGGGGCTGGAGCCTGGCAGCTGGGATCCAGGGCAGGCACGCTTCGTGGAAAGAGGCTGGCAGCTAGTCTTGGCACACGGTGAAGGGAGTCTTTGTATTTTCATTTCCTTTTTGTGCCGAAGCTGTAGCAACAGGTGTCCCATTGGAAAGTCAATCTCATCAAAAAAGGAGGTGAAGAGCCTTCAGTTGCTGATGGCAGTCCAGCAGGGTGGATGTTTCTGGAGCTATGGGGTTTTTCCAGCCATATTCTGACATCTGCATTGAAAGACTCCTTTATGTAGGTGCAGTATGGCAGTTGCAGTTGTTGGTAGCCAAGGATTTCAACAGAGGATGGTTGTGCGGGATGTAAAACACACAGAGTAGTAGGGGTACGTGGAGAGCAGATCCTTCAGTGGTTAATTCAGTGAGTAGTTTGGGCTGTGGCCTGGAGCTGAGGAATAGCAGGTACTGTTTAAAACCTTGCTTGAGAAGTAGACTACAAACTCTGCATTTATTCTCGTAGCTCGTTTTGCTTGTATGCTGGGATGGTGATCTAAATGGAGAGCAGAGTTAATTACAAGGGAAAAAAAGCTGACTGTATTCAAACAGCCTGCATCTGTATTGCTGTACCCAACTGGTTTGACAGTGTGATAGATAGAAGGAATACGTGGGATTTGCTGAAAACGTTTGATTTTGAATTTCATCTATCCCTTCCCTGGTTTGTTAGCTGTCAGTCAAGCATTTCAGGAGCAAATGTTTACTGATACAGGTATTCTCTGGCATGTTTCATATAGAATAGCTTGGTTGTGTAGATAAGCAATCAATTTTCTGCTGCTTTTCTGTCCCCAGGACCTTTTCCCAAGAGATTCTTTCAGAGCTACTTAAGACAGGAGTCCTGCCTACACAAAGGCTTTCCTTGTCAGTGCTGCTGGTGTAGCCTCAGCTGGCAACAACTTATTCTAGCAAACTGCGTATCAGCCAAAACCACAATTCCGCATGGATGTGCTAGTGCTGATAAAACTTTCAGGAGAGGTGCCAGCGTGGACTTCATGTTCCAAGAGACAGATCATTGCCTGGCTCTTTTGGGGAAATAATTTCCCTATCTTAAGATGCTTGTGGAGGGCTCAGGTTTGGATCCTGTCTCTGAAAGTTTGGTTCAGTGGAGTTCTTAAAGATGATGCTTTGCTTCAAGACTTAAGAAAATATATTGGCAAATAAAGGCTTGGGACCTTTTCAGAAAGGAGGGACTGGCATGTTAGACTCCATTTTGTGTGGAAAGGCACGGTTAGTACTGTCCTTCACTAAGCATTTGTGTATTTTATTACATCAAAACCTTGTGATGGAGTTGTATTCTGTCCCAGCGTGGGCTAGAAACCTCTGAACTGCTTTAACCGAGCCTTAGTGCCGTGGGTTATTGCATTTCAAAGCAATGCTGGCCTCTTGGTGGTGGTTCAAGTGCTTTTGGTACTTTGCTGAAATAGTTGTCACCATATGATCAAAAGTTAATTTGCTTTCATCATGATTCACTCTATTCTTAAGTAGGCTTTTGGGGAGTTTATTCTAGAATAATAAAGTTTTTGCTTCCCACCAGTACTGTGGATGGGTTTGAGTTCTTTAGCCTTTCCACATCTATCCTGTACTGTGACTGTTTGTGGATTACTGGATGCTAGTAAGGAGTGAGTTGTTTTGGTTTTTTGTGGTTTTTTTTTTTTTTTGGTAGCATTTAAATTAATTGAAGGACCACCTACCCTCATTTCTTCTTCTTGGAAGATGATGCGCTAAGATTCCCTCAAAGCCGTGTATTGCTGGGGAGACAGGCACAGACTCTTCTCTGTTAATTTTATGTACCACATCTGTGTTTTCTAGGAAACTGGTAGGATGAAATATGCGTAGCCTTTTGCTTGGAGCTTAGGAGACCTCAAAAATCTTGATTTGTTTTTCTTTTTCTCCCAAGGCAGCCTTTTTTGAATAAATTAATGCAGCTGTAAGTGACCATGTTCATAGTTACAGGGAGTACCAAAGTACCAGCCTTCATCTGAAGGCTGCTGGCTAGTGACCCTAACTGTGTGCGAGCCCTCTACCCTGTGATTAGTCCAAAATAAATCACTAGGAATGCAAAGTAAAGGCAGCTTTGCTTAAGTTACAGGCAGGCTAGGATGTTTGCCTGAGCTGTTTGAGCCCTTTCGAAAGAGAGATACTTTTGTCAAACCCTTCGCTTTGTTGCTTGTGACATGTTCACATATCCTTAGATTATAATTTCACTGATGTTAATGTGGTCTGAGCTCTGTCTGGTTATAAAACCACCTTACAGATAAAGCATAGGAAAGTCATAGCCTTGTTTGGCTTATGGATTTATCCTGCTTTTTATTTAACCACCCTATTGCCAGTTGCAATTCTGTGAGTTGCTCATTGCTTAGACTGAGCGATTTTTGAGTACTGAGTCTTGATCTACAAACAGGGTCGCTGAAGATCTTTGTATTTGAACAGCAAGGGAAGAGGGATCCTTTGCTCTGCCAGAGTTGTATTTCCAGCTTGCGGATAAACAACTCCAGTTTTTGTTGTCACAAATCCTGTAGCACTGGAATTTAGAAGAGTCATTGTTGAAAGAGGGAAATAAAATAGCCTGTCACCTGCTGGAGATAGAAAATAAATCAGTTGAGCTGAAACAAAGAGGCTATTCTTTCTGAATCCTGCAGTGCTGATGGTAAAACACATTTCTATCACTTTATATAAATCTTTTTTGGGGGAGTGGGGGTGAAATTTAGTGCTAGAGGAGGTATGGTATGCCCTTCCCAATCTTTCTTGCATGTGTAGTTTTTGGGACAGGGTACAATAATTCACAGAGTGATTTACTGTGGTGTTCTTGGACTGAGAAAACTTACTGTGATTATTAGTTTGGGGTGCAGGGAGGTGGAAATTTGATTACAGCAGGGAAAACCACACAATGCTCCAAGGAGAGTGATCACTTCTTTGCTTTGCAATCCTCCACGCTGAACTGTAACAAGTGTTTCATTCAGGGAGAGGCTTGCAGGGCCATCTTTGTAGCCTTAGCGCCTATCTCAGTTTCCTAAACCGGTATTTTCTTGTCCTTTGTACAGGGCCTACGCAGAAGACTCGTCCTCTGTAAAACACGATCCGAGGACAGAGCCAAGCGAGAAGGTGAAGCACGAGGAGGAGGAGGAGGAGAGCAGCGGCAGTGAGGGTAGAAAGGCTGTTGCATCGGGCGATGAGGAGGCTCAGCCGGAAGGGAAGAAGAAGAAGCGTTCTGGATTCAGGGACCGTAAGGTACCAAACTTGGGTGTGTTACACCTGCAAACATTGCGCTGCAGTAGAAAAATGGAGAAAACTTGCAGAACGTTTTACTCAGATTGTGGTACAGTGCGTGTATAGAGTCTGGCTTTTGCTCTGTACTTGTCTTTGTTTTCGAAGGGACCTTACTGTTTTGGGAACCTACTTTGTTGGCATGGTACCTTGAGTTTCTTTAGGTTGAAACTTGTTTATTTGGAAAGCAGAGTAGACTCTGAAATGGAGACCTTTCTTCCCATCTCCAGTTGGATGTCTGAGAAGTGGCTCACAGAGAAATCAAGGCTCCTGCCTTGATGGCCGTTAGGACAGTGCATGCAAAGTAGGGAATCAGTGCAAAAGCTTTCGAACCATCTAGGGCATCCAGCATGTGTGTGTCTCTGAGTCCATCCATTCGCCTGTGAACACACGCAGTGTCTGTAGGAAGAAGCAGAGGATGTGTGTGGAGGGGAGGGTTATAGAAAAGGCATGCTTTTAATTTTTCCTTTAATTATTCCATGTAAATGTAGTTGTTGAAATACAGCCTCACTCCCTAATCATGGTTAGTTGTGTCTCTCTTGATGCTTATGCCTTTTGTATCGAACACATTTTCAAGAGCAGGAAAGCCTGAGTAATGAACTGTATTGTCAACTTGTGACCTGCCTTCACTGTGGGGCAATCCTGAGAGCTTTGAGCTCCTCAGAGCTGTCTGACAACTAGTTTGGTACTATCTGTAACCACTGTTATTACAAGATGTACGATTTGGGCTGATGGAGAGTCCTGTAACTGAGAGTTGGCAGGCAGCAATATTTTATTTTTTTAAACCTGTCCGGATGTCGGCTTTATTGGGCTGTGTTTGATGATTTAATATCTTTGCAGTGCCAAAGAGGAGAATGGGAGTATGTGCTCTTCACAGTTCCTTTCTGTATGATTTGCTTCTGATAATTATTTTTAAGTCCGTAACCTGGAGGCTGCATCTCATTAGCTGTTAAATTGTGGATGGTCGTATAGAGTGGCTTAACGACTTTTCATAAAAAATTAAGAGCTGTTTTGTTTGAAGTTGCTGAATCATATTCTGTTCCTGGTTAGAGTAGATTATACAACTTGAAATTTCAAGTGCTTTGTGGTATTTGGGGCTCCAAACTCTCCCTGTTGTGACATGCTGGTGGCAGCTCAGTAAAGTTACGCTGTAGGATATTACACTGAGATATTCAGAATGGTCCAGGAATATGGCTTCTCGGCTTCTGCTAATTTTCTTGGCAACTGGATGTCAGGTACTCTGACAGCTTCAGCGAAACTTTGACTCTTGCCAGTACCGCTCAAGAAAAGCAGGTTATTTTTTCCAGGCTCAGCGGATGGAGGCAGGTTGCTAAGAGCAAAGAAACAATCCCCCACCTTCATCCACACTTTTTTTTTTTAAAAAAAGAAAAGAACATTTGTTGATACAGTGAACTTAGTGATTGATTTTTATTTTTTTTACTTTTGTCTTTTGTGTCTGGTTGCTTCTGACTAGGGAAGCCAGAGAATGTTTGTTTGCAGGAGAGGACTTTTATGCCAGTTGTTAGGAGACGTGCCTACGTTGACCAGCTCTTTGTTTCCCATACTAGGCAGGGAGGAATATGGCCGTGCTTTCCAAATAAGACACGAGTCAGGCACGGAGGGTGCCCAAGAGGTGCGGTGGGAAGGACGTGCAGCCTGGATCCCTTCTCAGTCCACAGCCTGCCTTCCTCCTACAGTGCTCAACTCGGGAGCAACGATTTCAGCGGGGAGAGCACTGTTTAAAACAGACCTCACAATCTTTTTGCCAACACGAGCCCTTTTCTCTCCAGCCTTAAGACGGAATGTACCTTCCGTGACCTGAATGCCAGTGTTACTTTTGCTCCCTTTAATGCAGGATATAACCGGCAGTCTCCTAGGTGCTGGCTTTCGTGTTTGTTTGAGCGGCTCTGTTGTGGGCTTGGTGTTTGATCAGCAGTTGCCCTAGTGAGTCATCTCAGGAGGTACGTTCAAATGTTTCCAGCCCGGATGACAGAGGAAGGTGTGCCCCGACTCCTGACTCAAAGTCAGAGCTGCTTGCAGGATGTGCTGCTCCCCTGATGAGTTGTGTAGCACCTAGGGAATTCCTGACTCCTCTATATGTCGTTTTTTTTTTTTTTAAAAAATGAAACACCGCCACCCACAGTAAAAATCTTTTCCAACTCTTCCCATAATTAATTGAAAATAGTGTGGGGTTTTCCTTGAGAAAAAATTAAGCTTAATTGAAAGTGTTTTAACACTTGTTTGTTATCCCAATGTTGCTTTTAATGAAGGTGATTATTAGTGTGAAATAATAAATTAGGCTTGACACTGCTATTTTGGGTAGTGATTCAGTGAAGAGCAAGCTGAAATATAAATCACTCAGCATCTGCTGAGGCTGGTGCCAGCATCGCGTGTGGATGGTTCCTGGGCACATACTATTTTGCAGGCTCTGCAATGTATAGGTCCTGACTGTGTAAGGCAGAAAAGGAAAAGATTATTTGAGTCCTTTTATAGTTTGAAGGCTAATGAGCGGTAATGCATGATGTGGGTGGGCTGATGTGCTAATTAACTTGCTAGAAATGTTTGCATGCAGCCTTAGGACTGCTGTATCAAGATCTGCCTGCAGGCTTTGCTGGGTCCTGCAGGTATGCTGCCTTAGGAGTGTTAGTTGTGCCGAGACTTCATTTCAGTTTGTGTTACAGTAGGAAACCCAAAGAAAACGAATCCTAATTAATTTACCCTGCTAAGATGTGTGTGCTGTTGCATGGTCAGGGAGGCCCTGGTGATGCTCTGGGAGTGAATTGAGATGTTAATTTAGAGCTTTATTTTCATGTCTGTACAGGATTTAATTTTTTTTCCTTTTAACCTGAGGCTTAACATAAACGTTGACTGTCTCAACAGCAGCTTTGCTCTTGTAGAGCAATAGGGATTACTTGCTCATCTTTCTCCTCTAGTGCATGTTCTCTTAACAAATGCCAAAAAGGGACTTTTCCCTTTTGGTCACGTAATTTTTCTGGAGGCCCCTGATAACATGAGGCTGCAGTTTTGGAGGCAGGATGAGAATTTTTGGCAGGTCTCCGCTGCATGGAGGACTGGTGGGGGGGAAGGCAGCTGCCTGGGTGCATGCTTTGCCAGGAAAGTATTTTGGAGTATTGCGTAGGTGAGAGGTCATGGGAAGAGAGACTGGTCTGGGATGATTTTATTTATTTTATGATTATTTTATTGTTTCAAAGCAGTGAAGAAAAAAAAAACCGAAACAAAAAAAACCACCTCACAAATGGTGGTGCGTACACCCAAATACATATGCACATGCTTTTATGTCCACGTTTGTATAGCAAGATCAGGGCACCTGTATTATCACCCACTTCATGTTTAGCACCCACTCTTGAATAAATGAGTTGTTCCCATTTGCAGGGTCTTGGCTGTTCCCTTCTTGACCTGGCTTCGTATTTAATCCAGTCTTGAAGACAGAGGGATGAGTTGTAGCATATTCGTTAGTTTTTGCCAGCTGATTAGATCATGTTAGTTCACGAGAATGAGGTAATTGTGAGTTCAGCTGCAGGCAAAAGGGAAGAAGTAGTTCTGCGTTTGCTCACTTATTGTAGGGAAGTTTGAGGAAGAAGTGTAACTTCAGTGGTGATGAAAACATCCTGTGAGATACTAAACAAGCGGTTTAGATAAACAAGCATTTTTAGTTTCTACTTCTTGGTATAGATTGTGAGTTATTCAAGACTGTTCTTTCTTATAATTTTTCAGTAATGTATTTGCCCTGAAAACCGGTTTTGTGTATGTCACAGCTAGTTGCTGGAACTCAAAAGGATGCAAATAATTAAAACTAGTAGTAGCTTCTCATGAAACTTTGAGTAGCTGTACATAATGACGTTCCCTTCCGGATCTGAATCTCAAATCGCTTAACAGGTAACACTCATTTGTTATACTGCAGTGGGCTCAGAGGGGCTGCTTTGAGCACTCGTGGAGATGGTAGGTCAGCTCAGCTCTCTTCAGCCAGACGTGGCAAACTTTGCATCAGATGATGATGGTCATTAAAAATCCTTAATTTCCTGCTTTGTTGTCTGATGCTGCTCTGAGACCTAATGCCAGAAGAGGTGGTCAGCTCTCCACCTGCTGCACACTTGGGTCCTATTTTTGTGAAGGCATTCAGCTGCTTTTGTTGGAGGAGGGGAAGCCCAAAACCGCTTACATGTTTCTCATGAAACCACAGACCGCATGGGGACAAACCTCTGGGTTTGCAGATCTGTGGGGTGGTTGTGCTGAGACAGGAGACTTTTTTTTTTTGTAGCCTGTGTCTATAGTAAGCTTTTGT
Organism: Cariama cristata; assembly: GCF_000690535.1. Lineage (NCBI taxonomy): Eukaryota > Metazoa > Chordata > Aves > Cariamiformes > Cariamidae > Cariama > Cariama cristata. The sequence continues at coordinate 79,625 of NW_009603022.1, read as the reverse complement.
GAGCCATGCTACATTGCTTTGGGAGCAGTATGTGGCTTTTGAGTGACAGACTGACCCTTCCAGCTCTAGAGCCACGTATTCAAAAATGCTTCCTTGTGAGTGCCTGGCAGTCATCCGAGGAAGCTCTTCGTTTAGCAGTACGCAGGGATAGAAGATGGGATGGCAAATGATCTAGGAAAGGGCCAGGTAGTGAACAGATGCTTTGCTTCTGTTGCAAGTGATGATTGTGGTAGTCTTGAGGGTGCAGTGTGGATCTGAATGGGGTGTGGGAAAATTACTGTGCTTGAAGTCAAACCAAAATGTAGACTGCTTAACATCAATAAAGCAGGGGCCTTGAGGATCACCCTGAGCTTGGGATAAGAAAGAGCTGGCAGTGAAGTTGCTGGGCTGGTAAGGAGGAGTATTGATAAAGATGTCAAGCGGGGAACAACAGCAATGCCCATACTCCAACAATGAGAAGAAAAGCACCTGACAGCAACAAGCCTGTCAGTAGCATCTTTGCAAGATCTTAAAACAGAGGAAAGATCCATTGCAGGTGTGAAGTTGAATGGGATAAAATGAAACACGTTTTTACTGGCAGAAATGTCAGGACTAATGTCTGTTGTGCAACAGTGGAGTTGTTGAGTAAAAGAGGTGCAACTTAACTAGCTGGGTTGAAGGAAAATGTTTGATAGTGCCTCGCAAGAAATTTTTCTGCAGACTTGGAAAATCAGGAGTAGAGGCTCAGGGAGACAAGTATTTTAGCTAGAAAGCAGGCTGTGTGTCCTGGATGGAGCGAGCTGTGAGTCATGGTCTGTGGCGTCTGCTCTTGGCTTGATACTGGAGTTGGTTTTAGTTGTCTTGCTCAAAGGTAAAAATCCTTAATTATGTTTTTGGCTGATCAAGTTGGGTGGGGTGATATTCATGAGACCAGGCCATGCTACAGGAAGGAGTGAGATACGGGCCTGCAATCACAACTCAAAAGATCACTTTGGCATGACAAGTTATTGCCTGCCAGGTAGGAACTGTAAAGATAGACACATGCAGCCTGGCAGCTGGAAAGAGCTGGGAAAGAGCATGTTGTCATTTACTGCGGTTCAACTGATAGACAGTGACTTGTAACTTGGCAGTAAAACAATTGCTCTTGATCCAGTGCCCTTATCTTTGGAGGACCTTGTGGACTGAAGCCATAAGAATGGGTTAGGTTTGTGGATTATAGGTGCAAAGGCTAGTAGCAAAAGGGACTAGGGACAAAAAAATTTCTTCTGGGCAGATAGCTGCAGGAAAGAGGGAGCTGGGTGTAGTGGTTGATGCAAGGTCGTTTCTCAATTATGAAAAAGCTATGATGACACTGAGAAGCGTGGGGAGAATGCTTTAGATATTGTCATTATAGATAATGTCATGTCCGGCTGCATTTGCTGGAGATGTGAGCTAGAACAAATGTAGAGGAGAGGGGCTTTGCTTTCACCTAGTTGCTTTACTGAAGCCTGGCTTGGGAGATTAAAAACCTTTGGATGTTTTGTTCTAGAAATATGAAAAACTGGAGAGGGTGTTTTCTGTCTGATAAACATCAGGGTGGAGAAGTTGTTCGAGTTAAAGGACAAGGCTGAAACAGGACCAAAGCCATAAATGATCTACAGCTGCCTTGGCAGTACCCTTGATCTTGCCTGTTCTCTTTCAGCAGATAGTTAGGTTGGGTTTTTTTTTTCTTCTTCCGTGGCTCTTGGCCAGCAGTACTGAAGGTTTCAAGAACATTATGGACTGTTAAACATAGCATATAATGCAGGAATAAAAAGCTGAACTAAGAAGGAAAGTTTTCTGCTCTAATACATAATGAAGTGTAGGTCTTTGTGCCCTTCTTCCTCCCTTGTGGCCTTATGTTGTGATTTTTGTTTATAAAAGCTTTCTATTCTCTTTGATTAATTCCAGCTGTGTGTTGGGGAAAATGGAAAATAATCGCTACTGGCAGAGTTAGGAAGTGCCAGATTGTTGGGGAGAAGAGGACTGAGTGAAGAATGTTTCTGCAGAGTTTTGCCAATGTGATAGAAAAGAGGAAAAAATTAGATGGGGTGACTGAGCAACCAGCTGTGGCTCAGTCGTTTTTTCCAAGACTCAGCCTGAAAGTAAAGGTCTCTCCCAGCTTTCCGAGACTTTTTTTTCTTTTCCTTTATTTAATAATCACAAATCAGATCCTTCAACACTGTGATTAAAACGTTGAGCTGCTTCAGATTCACAAATGTGATGCTAGTGCTTTTTTTTTTTTACGTGCATGTTTAAAAGCACCTTCAGGGATTTGTTAATGTTTTTCTTCTGTCATCATCAAGAGTCAAAACTTAGCAATAGTAAAGACTCTTAGTGTTTGCTTTTAATCCTGAGACAGCAGGAGCTGATACTGCCATTTTTCCTGGTAGCTCAAAGGCTGAGGATAGGAGGGGTTTTGACCCTTTCAGCATTATTTCTTTTAAGTGTTTTGTTGCTGCACACAACTTTGCTGTCCTGCGGCAAAACCTTCAGAGGACTAAGGGTGGCTGTTGGGGGAGGAACTGTGCACATCTAATGGTGGTTAAATTTCATTTCCAGGTGATGGAATATGAGAACAGGATCAGAGCCTACTCCACACCGGATAAAATCTTCAGATACTTTGCCACTTTGAAAGTCATAAACGAGCACGGTGAATCGGAGGTTTTTATGACACCGCAGGATTTTGTGAGATCGATAACCCCTAATGAAAAACAACCGGAAAGTAAGTGATGTGTGTGTAGTAGTTGGAGGAACTAATAGAGTGAAAGGGAATAAACTCTCCATTCTGTGCTTACCTGATCTTTAAACTTCCTGTCAAACAGATATGTTGTTGGGTATCGTTCTCGTTACGTTGAGAGGTACGGCACAAAAGGGGGGTTGCTGTCTGATTGGCGTGCTGCCACAATCAAAAGCGATGCTCTCAACCCACGTGTTATGGCAATGCGACAATGTGCGGAAGGATAACGGAGACGTAACAAATGCAGGAGCGAGGCAGACAGCTACCAGTGCAGCCATGTGGGAGCCATGCTCATCTGTCCAGCAGAGCCTGCGGCGTGTCTGTGCCGGCTTGAACCTGGCTGACGAGCAGCGACTGCCAAAGAATGGTGGTCGTTCAGGTTCAGAAGCGTTGGTCATGGTGTGCTTCTTGGGAGCTTTGAACCCAGGATTGCTAGGGCTAGGAAGCACTTCCTGAAGCTATGTATTCCATCTCCATGCTCCAAACCCCAAATTTTCCTAATCCCTTCCACATTGCCTGAAGTTCTCTTACAGCACAGTAGATCTCGTTGGTGTGAGCCCTTGAAGAGCAGATGAGATGACTTTCTTGCACATTTAGTAGCGAAAGATTACCTTCAACCGAAACGTCTTAAGAACTGTTCATAAACCTACAAAAGGACGTTGCTTTGGCTAAGAAAATCTTAGCAATAAAGGGATCCAGGCACAGCCCTGTCTGCCTGGCTGAGCTGTGATCCTGCTGGCCAGGGTGAGGCTCATCTCTGCCGGCTTCAAATTCCCTGCGGACTGCAAGGAAGCACATCAGCTGTGATACCTGTCAGGGTTTGGCAGGTAACAGGCATGAAAGCAGAAGCTTTTTTCTAATCTGGAAAGCTATGTTCTGAGCATTTGTGAGAGGTTAGTTTTTGTGGGGTGGCAGGAGGATTTTGCCTGTCTTCTGTTTTGGAGGAGATCCATATTTTGGGTGAGACGTGGGAGATCAGGTTTCTTGGTCTTCCAAAGTGTGTCTCAAAGAATAAAACGGACTTTGGTCAAATTAAAACTCCTTTTGTTTCTGCAGTCATTATTGAAGAACTGCAGCCCCCAAATCTTAACTTTTTAAGAGTGAGATTTCTGTACAAACTGTGAAACTGTTTTGATGTCTTAGATGATAGCTGCTAAATAAATACCATGTACACTTGTATTTAGAAAACAACAATATGAATTGTGTGCAGGAGAGAAGAAAAAAATAATCCTGGCATTAGTGTTAAAAGCTTATTGGTGAATTGATATTTCGGTTTTCATCAAGTCCTGAAAATGGCTGTAGTTTTCTTATGAATTACATGGTTTCATCTTCAGTGAAGAAGTAGTTTGAGCAATAAACAGAAGATAATGTTCACAAATGCTGAAATTGTGTTACCATCTTATCTATTCAAAGCTCCTTGAATTGGTACTTTGAAAAGTAGTAGCGCCTGCTTGAGTGCGACTCTTCCCATGCAAGTAACTTTTTTTTTGTCAGCCAGCTTAAAAATAGAAAACATCCTGTGTTTAATTTCAACACATCTGATTCTTTTTCACTTCTTCCATGTAATGTATGTGCTTGGTTCATTTTAAGGGTGTGCACAGAAAATAGGTGGAAGAGTGCTCAGAAAACACCTCCGTTAGAGACAAGCGAAGGTGACTAATGGGAGATAATTTGTCAGTCTTAGCCACTAACCTGCCATGGTAAGTAGTATTATCCTGGCTAGGTGAGCTGCTTAAATGGCCCCAGTGAAGCTTGTCACCATCTTTAAGTGCCTGCAAATGCCACCAGTCAGTGACACAAAGCAGCCTGTAAGGGAAGAAAATTGCCTTAGTGATACTTACAGGTGCTCTTGGAAAGTGGAGTGAGATGGAAATTGAACTTTGGCTTCCCATCAGCAGGCAAAGCAGGAGAATGGGCATTTTATCTTGTCAGCTTGAAAATCTGTCTTCAGGACTGTTACTGTCATGGACTTTCTTCTAGGCAGAGCTGCTGCTAGGATGGTTGTTCCTTATGAATGCTGTACATAATGACAATTGCAGTAAATGATTTTTTTAATACGTAATGAATAGTAGAAGAGTAAAACACTTAATGCTACAGTAAAGTCAAACCAGCCATAACCTTGTTCCCAAATGCTTTAAAAGCTGGTAGTGAGGAAAAAAACACAAACAGGTAGGGCTGATTTTAAAAATAGAAGTTAAAACAAGATTAAAAACAAAGACTGCTACCTGCTGGCCAGATTATTTACACACTTTACATCCGTTTGGTACTTTTGACTCATAGGATAATCTAGATCATAGATTAGTAGGGAAATGCCAGGGCTGCTTTGTCCCTTAGTCATGACTTGGGTGTGCCTTCCACCCGGGCTGGAGCATCCCGCCTTCATCCCAGGGCGCTCCTTCCAGATGGTGATGTAGCCTGGAGCACTCCTTGGGAATTTCCCTCAGGTAGTGATGTAGCCTGCTGTAATCGTACAAACTCGGTAGGTTAATGCTTGAACTGAATTATGGATTACTTTCCGCAGTCCCACTGACCCCAAGGTTTTCCATGAGTGGTATTTTTTGATAGGATTGTGCGGCGAAGCAGTCACCTTCTGGTCCTGTGAATTAATACGGTCCTGCGTAAGCGGTCTGAGACATGAGAAGGGATGATGCTCGATATGCTCAAGCTGGTGGTCATAATTTCAGCAAGTAACTACTTTTAATATGTCTGCTGTTTTATGGAGAGAAAATACTGTGGAAGAAGTGATGTGGAGTAATGAGGTATTTGAGCCCCTGTTGTATTTGTTTTTGAACCGCTAATCTACTGTGAGGTATCATATGCCTGATTCATTTTTATGGATTACATAGGGGAAAGTTCGATTTATTGTCAATAAAGTGTCAACTTAATTCTAGACTGCATTTTGCTAGCTTGGGGAAAATGAATGCCAATTCATTAGCTCCTGTAGATTGCTTTCTCTAGTTCATTAAAACTTTCTGACGTAGCTTTCCCAAGTAGGCAATATGTGCTTAAGGTGTGACACATTCTTGCTGAGCTTGGAACTGTCTGTCAGAATAAGCCAAAGAATAGCATTAAACTTGGAAGCTGCTTTTAAAAAAAAATAATTCTTTATATGCTATCTGGAAAGTCCAAGTGCCAACAGAAGCGTGGGCAGTGATATCTGCTCCCTGCAGTCCTGTGGTATTTTTTTTCCGCCCACCTTCTCTCGTCCCTGGCGCTTACTTGGTACTCTAGCCCAAAACCAGCTGAAAATACTACCTCACAGTCTCTGGTGGGAAGGGTAAGGGTTTGCAAAACCCCCGTTTTAGATGTTGCAGCTCTTCGAAGACAGGTAGGCTTTTGCTGAAAAAGGCGTGTGAAGCCATGACGCTTGAGAGGAGCTGTAACTGTGCCTCATACTTGCAGGTCGATGCTTGTGCGTTGTCTGTAGTCCTACATAGCTGTTGGCCTGGATGAACGTTTCCAAGTGCTTGGACCTGCTTGGTGGTGGCCTGCCCCGTCCTCTTCTCTTTCCTAGCCTCTGAGGTCCCTCCATTTCCGCACATTTCTCTGGGTCTATTCTGCGTTGATAATTTTCCTGAGGAAAGTGAATATTTTGGGGCATCCTGGACTAAGAAGGAGCTGTGGCATACTCAGCCACTATCAGGTTTTTTTCATCTTTACAATAGGGATTGAAAGAAGTAAAAAAAAAAAAAAAGGCTTCATATGTCATCATAGCACACTGTAACGAGGAGTGGTTATACCCAAATCAGTCTTGCTCTTCCATCTCAGTGTTAACCTCCCTGGTTAACCCAAACTCCTGCTGCACAAAAGACACCTTTCAAGATCCACCGTTCTCTGCAGCAGCTCAATTATCTGAACTCTTGGAAATGCCCTAGAAGGTTTTTTTTCTTTTTTTTTTTTTTTTTTTTTGTCTGCAAGAAACCATGAACATACTGTTGAAGCTCAGTTAGAAGCAGCAGCTGTGCCCCTGCAGCCACTGCACACAGGACAGTGTCGGAGGAGAGGAGCTGTGAAGGATGGAGCTGGTGTCTGGTGTCTTGATCAGACTGTATAGCTTGATTCTCGGTTTTGAAATGGTTTTTCATGTCTGGACTTCAGGAGCAGCTGAGCACAAGCTGGCTTCTGGATTGTTGCAATGCTTGAGTGATTGTTATTTTGACTTAAGTTTGTAAAATATGGATCTGATCTTCTGTAGAAACGGCAGTGATGAGCTGTGACAAGCGCTCACCTGGTCTGGTGGGGAGGAGAAAGACTCCCTAGGCTTGTACAGATCCCTAAAGTTACGCAAATTATTCAACATATTCTTAAGACCCAGAATGAAACTAGAGATGCTGAACTTGTCTCCTGGTTTGTTGGTGGGGACTTAGTTCTGTGTTCTCCCCCGAATACATCTGCTGGAGAGGTTTTCAGGGAAAGGACGTGAGTGAGAAGGAGGGGTACCTCAGGGGTTATCTCTTGAACCAGGAGGGTGAATAGATATTTTGGTTTTTTTTTTTTTTCCCGTGAAAATACATCATTCCTAGGCAAGAATTATCTTTGAGCCTGTAATGCCTGATACGAGACCCCAGGAACCTAGCCAGGGAGGGGCAAGTGAGAGGTGCATTTGCGTGCATGCTTATGTGATAGTAGTCAAAAGAAACAAATAATTAAGGCTTCCAGTATATATGACAGGTTGGTATGGCTGATCAGTTGTGTTGTGAATGCACATCTCCTAAAGAGACTGAATTGCCTGTTGGAGGAGGAGGAGATGGTTGTAATTCCTTGAACAAAACAGTTCTGGACTTAAATACAAACCTGAGAGTGGTGTTCCCTGAGAAATCTCAGGCAGCTCATTGTTTGCTTGCAGATTACATTTTAAATTTGGGAGAAAATACTCATACAAAAATCAGAAGCTGGATTACAGCTCTGGAGGGGGAAAGTTGGTCTAGTGTTTATTTCTCCCATAACATAGCATGTTGCATGCATGGTTAGCAGGCTCTTCAGTCTTGGTGATTAGCCCTTTTGCTCATCTACTTGCAAGACAAAGAGTCCATGTTATATATCCAGCAATGGGAAAGGAAAAGCAGATGATGAGGAAATGTTACCCAAATAACATGAAAAATCTAACAAGGATATAAAGACTGCAAGGAGTTGAAAAGGTTTTTTCTGTCAGTGGAAAACTGCTGGCATCCCAGAGGAAATCATGATGGTTTCTAATTGATTTCAACTGTGTTCTTGGCATAATACAATCTTTATTCTGGAAGATCATTTGTTAAATATTCTTTTTTTAAACTGCAATCTATAATCTGCTGCCCATGGCTCACCTTTTTTTTCTTTTTACAGCATAACATGAAAAGCTTCGTAATTGTTTAGATATTTATCCAGTGTGGTAATTAGCTAGCTTTGAGTGAATCTGTGGAATGTATGTTTTCATTAATCAATAGAAATATAATAAGCATTTGACTTTAGATTTGATTAGTGCTGAACAAGAGTAACGGCAGGTTATTCTATATGTTTTCCTTTACATAAATAATTCCTTCTCCATTAAAACATCCTTCCTAGCCCCAAAAGAAAGAAGTAAACGCAGACAATATGGTTCTCCTATCGAACACGCTCTTTTTTCCCCCATTGTGGCAGGCAGCGAGTGTAAGTAATTTTGATTTATTTTGAAACATTTTTACTTTTAGAGTGCTGTGCAAGTACCATCACATGAATAAGAATGGAGGCCTATATTCGTAGTATTGTTAAGTGGTGTTGGTCTAATCTGAAATAACGCTTCCAGTGGTGCTGTTTGCGTGGGTACTCCACGGCAGCGCTGCTGTTTCATTTGGTCCCTGAATAGTACTTTAGGTGGTATCAGAATTTGTAGGAGTAATACACAGTGGTACCTAAAGATGACAAGCGAACTGGCTATGGTGAGCAAATTTGGAAATTGTTGCAGGTCACCATTGGCACTGCTGAAAGTGAGTGGCTGATGCAGAAGTTTTGGCTGGGGGAGCAAAAGGGGCTTCCATAATCCAATGTGTAGTAGAAGGTGAGGTGTTGTACAGTGTTTTGTGTAAATAAAAGGTGTATTCTGGGGCAGGACATGGCAAAAACTTTGGGTTTGTTCGAGCAGAAACAAGCACCGAAGCCCAGCTGCTCTGGGAGGTCACTATGCAAGCTGGAGTAGCCATGGTGCACGTTGTGCTGCCTTCAGTCCCGGGGGGGCTTCGTGAAGCAGCCAGGTACCCTCTTGAGGTGATTTCTGGATTTCATTGCCGTCTTTCTTGAAGGACATCCTTTAATCCATTTCTGGGACAACAGTATTTCAGCACCTGATTTTCAGTGAAAGGTGGAAAAGCTCTTTTTTACTGTTTAACATGCCTATTAGCTTACGTTCCTGCAGCTCATCAGCAATAGCCCAGGCAGGGGATATTTGTTTTATGAGTGTATCAGTTACAATTCTGCAGTAGCTTTAACTTAGCACCCTGCCTTTTGAGTAAGAGATGTAATAACTAACATTCTTTCCTTTACTTGTTCAGGTGTGATTGTCCTTATTCGTGCAGCGTTTCCATTAGCTCTCCATCCTACGCAAACACTGAATTCCTATTGTCATGTCTTGGAGGAAAAGCCTTTTGAGTCTTTTATGTATTACAATGAAAGAACAACACAGGCGTCAGGCAACAGTCCCTCTTTTTTCTTGGTTCCCTTTTGTCAACTTTTGAGATTGACGACTTGTGGAAAAACACGTAGCTAAGTCCATAAAAAAGAAAATAAACTGTATTGGAAAAGGAAAATGTATTGAGTAAAACTGCATGCCTTGAACATATAAATGTCCCTTTTCAGCCTTTGAATTGGCTTATTCTGTTGGGAGATATGATACGGGGAGTTTTATAGGACTTAAGCGTGCAGCTTAGTACAGCAGAGCAGAAGGGATATTGTTGTGCATGGCTGGGAGAAAGAGTGAGCGTGAAACACTGATGTGAACCAATATGCTTGTGCTTGCAATAGAATCATAGAGTGGTTTATGTTGGAACAGACCTTTAAGATCATCAAATCCAACTGTTAACCTTGCACTGCCAAGTCCACCACTAAACCATGTCTCTAAGTACCACATCTACACATTTTTTAATTACTTCAAGGACGGTCCTGTCAGATTCTACACCTGGTTTGAGGGTTTGGATGCAGTTACAGAAAAGCCATGTGTAAGTCAAGGTCCATCACTCTGTCCCTCCCAGGAATACTCTCAGGTTACCCAGATGCTCTGTTTTTCTGTGTCTTTTCGTTACATGCTATAGCGATCGAGGCAACACGTGGAAACAAACATCTCAGTGCTTAGGTGAATGAGGCTGGACCAAACCCCACTCTGGGGGCAAACCACCCTGTATTCAAAACTCCTGATTTCACCTGCATGTTTTTCCTTTGCTGACTCCATCATTATTGTAATTTATTGTTGTTAACTATCGTGCTGCTTTTTAGTCCCCTCCAGTCATACTCCTCCATCACCTCCCCTTTTACCCACCTTGTGTTACATCTGTGGAGAGCATAAAGTTCATAATACTAGCCTCTTCCTTTGGTACAGGTGGGGGTATTCTTTTAGGAATACCATTTTAGGTGTCCTTTGGCTGTTTTTAATAACTTTTCTATAGGTACATACAGACTAGTATAGATATTATTGTTTATTATATAAATAACTATATTTATGTGTGATTTATTTTTTTATATATATATAAAAGAAAACAGTTGTTAGTTCATCTTTTCTTGCCATTCATCTACATGAGCATCCATTCATTTGGGGTCTCCTTTGAAACCTGTTTGCTTTCCCAATAGTAGTGTCCAGTTGGGGTGAGTTGGTGTGCCATTAAGAAATACTTTCACTTGCTATTTTTAACCCGTGTCCTTGCTTAGCTTTCCGTGAGTACGTGTATAATGTCGGGCTGCCGGGGATGTGTCTTACAGTGCTATTTCCTGGCATGGGAACAGGAGGTGTTCTTGAGAGATGACTTGGTTATGACACATGGACATAAGCTAGGCTCAGCTTAGCGGTCAGCATCCAGATGGATCGTCAGGGGTGGCCTCCAACCAGATAACATGTTTCTGGTAAAATAAGTACATTTATCAAATGAATTCTGCCTCTCAGTGGGACAATACTTACTGTATTGCGCTTATACCCGCAGCTTTCAGGAGGATAACATTCAGAGGAAGATGATGATTAAAATCTGAAAACGTGTATGAATATGCAATTTTCACTCTGTTGTGAGGTGCACAAAATATTGAGAAGGTGCTTTCTGGTTAGAATATTCACAAATCCAGAAAGCCCTCTGACAATTGCCTTGACCTTTGAAATTGGTGAAGGAGGAGTTTTAACTGCTTTGGTTCGGAAAGGTCGAAGAGGTCACCCTGGCATGATTAATAACTCCATTTTCTGCCCCGTAACCATTATGAACCTTTCCAGTAGACGGGAAGGGTTTTATTATCTTCCTTCACAAGCAGGTGACACAGCAGGCGTTGGGGAGGTTTTAGTTTGTTTTTTCCATCTTTTTTTTCTAATTGAAATTGAAATGAGGATGTGATAATAGTCATAAACAGTGGCAGAAAATGCATGGGATGTGGCTCTGCTGAGGGGTTTTATTCTTCAGAGAACCAAAAATTGGCCTGTGCTCTCCTAAATTACTGGAAGTGCTTGGTTTGACTTCTGTTTAATCTCCTTTCAGAGTGCATCTTCCCGACTTTGGGTTGCAAAGCTCAGATAATTAATCTTCCTGAATATTTTTGTCATCTTGCTTATATGTGCATTCATCAACGTACATATAGCCTGCCGGGCATTGTGGATTAGATTGAGAGCTCTGTGCCTTAGCTCTGCAAATGCTGGGTGTTTTTGTTTTCTATCTTGAAGAGGGGAAAAAAAAAAAACATTTTGTGATGGTGTGAGAGATTGAATTTACTAGTATAAATAACCCCTCTCCCTACTTTTCTCCAAAATGCCCTTCTAGCTAAAACGCTCGCCTACTTATGAATGCAGCTACAACTTATCTCCTTTAAAATCTATTTACAAACAATTTGTTACTAAAATATGAACTAGTATTGGGTTTATTTGGACGTATCCCAATTAACTCTGGGAACAATTCTTTGTTTTCCCCTTTGTCAGCCATTCAAAAGGTGTTATTAAAAATCAGGTTTTATGAGTTTTATGAAGATGCATTTACATGGGGCATCACAGGAGAAATGTTTGCCTGGTAATAGTGCAGAAATCTTCTGCTTTGGGGTGGGTATTTCAGGCTCTTGAGGGGTGCTCAGAGCTGTGCCCCTACTGTCCCTGCTAGAAGAGGGTTTTCTTCTCTGATGCCGTAGGTTTGTTGTCATCTTTCATGATCATAATACAAAGTACAAAATGCAAGAAGCAAAAAAATTTTCCTTCTGTCTTTATACTTTCTACTGACATTATTCAGACGGTACATTTTACTTTCTAATCCTCGCTCAGACACAAAACCCAAGAAATGCTTACTTTTACACTCTAAGAGCATGTTTTTTTTAAAGTATCTTTTTTTCCTTTCTCTTTCAGACCTGGGCCTGGATCAGTTTATAGTGAAGCGCTATGATGGGAAGGTGAGCACATCAGACTATTTAGTGTGTATTATTCAATAGCTTTTTTAACCTAGAGTCCTTTAGTTATTTACCTGCATGTGGGTGTAAGTGAAATGAAGTATTTGAAGTATTCTCTTCTGAGCTTTTTGTTGTTTAGTAGCATTGCAGTGCTTTTTCTGTAGTGACAGAAAGGTTTTCTGTTTTGTTTTGTTTTTTTTTAAATGGGTATTATTTTAATGTTTACAGACAAAATATTACCTCTTCTTTTATACTGGTAGACCAGGAAATTATAGGTTGTAGTCATGTTTTCTTGCTGCTTCTTTATGACTGTATGAGAGCCCCACAAGTTATCCCATTTCAGGGGAAACTCTCTTGACTTTTCCCTTCCAGACTCATCTCCACATTCCTAAAGGAAAGAGACACTCTTGTGTTTTTGTCTGAATCCTGAGCATGTATTTCCCTCCCTATCAAACAGCCTTACTCCGTTCCCCTTGTGAACCCTAGGTCTACAGCGGTACACAACTGTTCTGGATGTTTGTGCTGTCACAATACGTGTTGGTAAAATGTTGAGCATGCTCTGATCTAGTTTTGTATGCCTGTGTTAAGTAGAGCTGTGTAACATCCTACCTGTTGTTATGGAAATCAGAGACCCAATTAACCACACCGTAAATCTCACTGGTATGGAGGAGTTACGGTAAAGGCAGCTCTGGCCCTAGGACTAGCAGCTCATACTGACTTCTTGATGCAGATAACTGCAGGTTAGTTAATATGCCGTCATATCACCATGGGCACATAATGGTACTCCAGCTTTTAGCAATATTTTCATTTCATCTGCATCATCTGAAAAACAAAGCTTCTGTTTTTCCAAACGGAAGTCAGCATCTGATCCCGTCATTGCTGAATGATGTACCTGTACATGGTGTCAGGTATTTCCAGAAAGCCTTTACACGGATAAAAGTGCCTTATATAAACACAGTGTGGGCCGAACACGTGCAGTTCCCTCTCTTGTTGGAAAGGTAAAGACAGAAGGTGATCAAATACCTGGCGTCAGCGGTGTACAAGTGTTCTGGTTACCCAGGCAGCAGAGTGAGATTTTTGCTTGAAAACAGACAATTGGAAGGTAGTATTTTGGCAGTTAGTTTTGATGCATAAAGCTACAAAGTGTGTTGTGAACATTTTGTTTTCTTCTTTCCCTGCCACAAACCCAATGTCTGCTTTTCATGATTGGGGAAAAAAAAAAAAGCAACCAAAAAAATCCAAACAAAAAAAGGTACATATAGTCTTTGCAAAATACCAAATGTTTCTCTCTCTGGTTTATGACAGTCTATTTTGCATCCGCTCACTTTCATCATTTTATCTTGACAAGCTATCACGCTCATCCCTTAGGCTTTACATAAACAAGATTTGTCTGAAGGGAAGAAACGCTGAATCCCACACTACTTTCGCTAATCGTTCCTCTGTTCCTGAGCACTCTGCAGTCAGTTCCTATCACATTGAATAAAAGATCCAAAGGCAACCCCTTTGCTTAACTCCACTTTCTGTTCCTCTGCCCCTCAGCACCGAGGGCTTGAATTGCAACGCATTTGGATGTGGTGGACACAGTCACCACGCAGGGGTGTTGAAAACCCACAGTGGGTGTTTGAGGTACCGTACTCGACTGTGCATCGTCATCCAGACTCGTGGGATCTTGCCATTCAGCGTGGTGAATGTCTCTGCTGGCTGAAGGCTGGAGAACGGATAGGCTTTGCCTTACGCACTAACCACCTTTCTCTCTGACCTGTAGCAGAGTGAAATTGCTTTTTATATAACTTACAGATGGCAGTGCTGCACTTGGGTCTACGTGCTGTGGTTTGGATAGTCCTGAAAGTGAGGCAGCAGATTTAGGGTACTGCAGTGGACGTCTCTTTATTGTCTTCTCCTGGGACCTATTTTTTCCACAGTCTAATAACACCCTAGAAGCAGTTTGCTCTGTTGAAAATGAAGAAATAGAGGTTCTTATTTGCTTGACTGTCTGCTTAAAGACACCTTGGGACTGGCTAAATCTGGCTGTGGCTATTAGGGTAGTGGTAATGTCCGAGTGAGAGGATAATTCGAGGAGAGTATAAAATAAGTTGGCCTTGGCTTTGCCTGGATAATGAAAGGAGCTGACAGCAGATTGATCTGTCTGGTAGCATCTTGTTCTCATTTTATTGCTTGCTTTGGGTTTCAGTTTTAAAAAAAAAAAAACCACAAACCAGTCTTTACTCAGTCAAGCACCAACTGAGGTCCTGCAGAGCTGACCTTTACTCGTTTGAGTTTCACTTGCATAGTAGCACCCAAGGGATAAAACCCTTTTGCATCTCTTCCTCCTTGCCTGTTTCCAACTACGTATTCCTCTTGGGTTATCAAAGCATTCTCTACCTGGAGACGACTTTTCTGGCACTTTGCCTTTGTGCGTTGGCGGAGCTGATGAGCTCAAGCAGAAGGGTAAGAGGTCCATTGTTCCCCTAAGCATTCTTTCGGATGTCGCGCAGAGGTAATGGGACTTGTGGAACAGGCGTGCGCTCAAAAAGTAATAGGCCTGTTCACTGGAAATTTCCTCTGTTTTTAAGGTGAAAGGAGTTTGTGAGCAGTCAGACACAAGCGAGCTGTGGTACTGAAAAGAACTGACTATCTGTTGGCTAGATCCTGGCTGCAGAGTAGAAAAGAGAATTAATTTTAGTTCCAAGCGAAGATGTATACCCAGGGTTGCATGCAAGTAATAATTTAAAAAAAGACTCAGTTAAAAGAATAGAACCAGCTGTGCAGTCAGTTGCATTTTAATTACATATTACAGGACAATGTTTAAAGTATCAGTGTGAATTTTGAGCATGTATGTTTGAGGCTTAAATGCTGCAGCATTAGTAAACAGATGTATGAGCTGCTCTTTTCACAGAACCAATTTTATTTACGTAAAACTACGCTCAAAACAACTAATTGGCTGTCGTGTGGTGGTCAGGACTGGTCTTGCCAAAGGATTTTGTGGAGTGATGTGCCTCTGTATTGTAATTGTGTCAGGTTTCTGAAGCATCTTGCTGTGCATGTGATTGAATACTATGGTGAGAAGACAATACCTGCTCTTTTTTTTTATTTCTTCCTGCCCCTCCTTCCTAGTGATAATTTATAGAGTTGGTGGAGAGGGAGGTAAATGTTACTGCCTTATTAATGAGAAGAATGCTCCTGTAATTTGAACCTAAATGCTTTTTCTTCGTTCATGGCGAGACCAAAAACCCTGGAGACATTCATCCAGCAAAAACCCTTGGTCAGATCTGTTCGCAAACATGAACTCATACTTGTCTTTGGCCTGCTGCTGGGCTGAGTGTGTAGGGAGGCAGCTCTATCCTTGGCTCTGTTTTTGTCGAAATGTGGTGGTTTCTTCCCAAGGGAAGCAAGCTCTGGAAAGTAGAGGAAGAGTGCTATTGATTACTATTCATTCAGAGTAGAAAAAAAACTATTAATCGGTCTGCAAGCATTTCAAAGTGTTCATATTGAGCCTGAGCAAAAGGCTGATGTGAGAATAAACACAGTCTAAGGTGTAGCTCAGGATGCTGTGGCACGGAGGTGTCCAGACCACAACTGTTCATCTGCTCCATCTCCACTGTGTCTCTTTCCTCCTCTTGCGTTTTGACAGTGGGAAAGCAAATGCTTTTTTTAACCCATCTGTAGGAGAAATATCTCATGTTGTCGCTTCTCTTGCCCTTCCATCTTGAAAAGCATGCCTCTGGTTAGGAGTGAAGTCCTATTTAATTTAAGATGTGCTGTTCCCCTGCTGCATAATGTATGTTAGGGCTTAAGAAAGGGTGCTTTTGAGAGTGACGTGGAGATGTTCTTTGCACATCTGATTTTTCAAACTGAGGCATTGTGCTGTTTAATCGCTTGCTGCTTGCATCTCACTTAACAAGACGATAGTGATGAATAAGCTCTCACTAAGTAGAAGTAGATATCTTAGCACATGTAAAGTGGCATAAGCTTCATTAATGTTATGTAAGTTGTAATACAGATTTTGTGTAATTTTTTTTTTTCATGCCTTCTTTGTTTACTTGATGGTGCTTTTTTTGGCTTATGCATTAATGATTGACAAGCTTAATCTCTCAAAGATCTCAAAAAGAGGCGATGCTGTTAGCGGTGCTCCTCTAAAGTGTGAGCTGCATAACCACCTTGTTCAGAGCAAAATCGTGTCCTGTCACCTGGCTCCTTTGGTGTGGTCAAAGGTGTGAGCAGAGGCAGAAAATGGATGTGGTGGGTGCACAGCATAGGTCTGTCTTTGTGCAGTTGGGTGCTCACGCCGAAGGTCAGACGTAGTGCTTTTAAGAGACCTCTAGCCTTTTTAGGGAAAAAATTAGCCCATTCCAGATGGCTTGTTAGTTTAATACAGAATACACTTGACTTGCTCTTTTTGTTCTCCTGTGGGGAAAATTTCTTGCTACTGCTTAATACAAACAAAAGCCTTCGAGCTACCAGCAACAGCTTACCCTCCTGCTACCATTGCTTCAGTAAGTAATTATAGAGGCTTTCAATGCCCTCTAATTAAATTTATGAATTAAGTACTTCCTGCCAGCATTTATATTTGCATCTCTAGATGTTTGGGGATGCCGTAGAGTAATGCAGAGCAATAGCAAAATGAAGGAAGAGGAAATTACTTCAGATGATTTCTGTAAGGGCCAGTAAAACATCTGAAATTAGCTTCTACTGTAGAATGCAGGTTTGTATCATGGACCAATACAATGATTAACTTCAACTACACTTACCTGCCAAGGCCCTGTAGCTGGAGGTGTGTGTCTGCTGAAGAGGAGTTACTGGGAGTCAGCTCAGGAGGAAGATTTCTTGCCAGGTGATTTAAAGAGCATCTCAGGAGCAGAGGAGCCTGAAAAACTGAGGTCAGGAAGGATCACCATGGAAAGGATTGGAGGTAAATTCACCATCCTTTTCTGGTGGATTGAAGGCTCTTGCTGCCAGATTTGGAAAAGGAGGAAAAAGGAGCCTTTATTTATTAGCCTGAATTTCTGGGATCCTTTGCTTTGTGTATGAGCTAAGGCTGGAGCGTAAGACTTCCGCCAGAGTGACGTAAGCTGCCGTAGACCCAAGCTTGCAGCAAGTGAGATGAGCTCAAAGTCCTGCTGTCGTTCAGGAGCCAAACACTGGATCAGAGCTCTGAGTTCCTCTGATGTTTAAGTGCCTCTGAAACCTTCATTCAAAAGGATGCAACTCTAAATGAGACCTTAACAAAGGCAAGCTATTGCAATTCTGTAAATAGCAGTGTAATGTGTATGTGCAGTTGATTTACTGAGCTCGTTAACTGCGAAGGACACTCAGTACCTTCTCTAGCTTAGATGCAATGAAAATAGGTGAGGAGTCCTCTAAATCCAACTGCATGAGGTCTTACAGATGTCTGTTGTAAGAGCATTTGAAATAAACGAGTCTCCAGTGTCAGCGGTTTCAGCTGTTGAGTCTAGGTTATGGCTTGCTTGGACATACCTTGAAGCATTCAGCTATCCCGGTCCTTAATCCGTGTAAAACGTCACTGTCCAGTTTCAGATTTCCTGCTTTCAAAGTCCTTCACCTTCTGATCTCCGTGCAGGTAGTATTTACGTAATAGGTAGGAGGCATCTTCTTGCTTAGATAACAACCTTTCGCTCGTCTGTATGAAAGTTTCTCTGCTGACGGCAAAAGCGTCATAACAAGCTGGTGGGAGATAATTCTTGCCTGTGACCCTTAGTCAAAGCAAGCAGAGATGCAGTCTATTGCAGATAATCAGCAGATCTGAGCTGAGCTGACAGGATTTTTCTCTTCTTGACTTTTGCTGACACCGCTGTCCGTGTTTGTGCGTTTCTTTGCTTGCTGGCTTTCTCCTCCCAGCCAAACTTGGCCGTCCCATCTGCTTTGGTTAGCAGTTTTGAGTTACTTTTGTGCTCCTCACCACTTTTTCCTTCACACCGGGACCTGTGCGGACACTGAACTGCAAATTCTTCTCTTGGCTTGTTTTTAATAAAAACAAATTTTATCAAAGTACATACTTAATTGCTTCTAACACAGGTAAATGCACGGTGCGCAAACATCCCTGTGGACACCTGGGTTGCTTTACATCCACGTACAGAACAGGCTTCATCTTTTCCTACCTCCTCTACCTAAACGTTCGGGGTCTATTTCAGTTTTGACAGAGCTCTACTTGCTGTTATCTTTTTGTGCCACTAATTCTGTTGCTCGTTTTCACAGGGCTCGTTTGGCAGACACTACTAAAATGCTCTGGTTGCTGTATGTCCTCTTTTATTCTGGTTTCTAGGTACCTGGCGGCTGTTTTCTCCAGCTACTAATATCTCTCATACTTGTGTCTTTATTCTAATTATGATTTGGTTTTTTGGTATAACCAAGCATTCCCTCATTTTCTTCCCTTTTCTAACCCTCTCCCCTTCCACCAGGATTTCTGGCAGGTACAAAGCAGACAGCATGTGCTTTGATTAGTTTGTGCTTCAGACCTCATAATGTGCACTTTTCACGTAAAAGGGACAGTGTACGCTCACCCCTTCTCCCTGTTCCTTTAGTAAATAATTCTGAATCCTCTCCTTGATCCTCAGTCTAAAGGATTTATTTCAGAATACTTGAATTTGGCTTGTTAGGAGTATGGTCCTCAGGGTAACTGATAATACATGGCTTTATTCGTGGGAATGCCTTTGAGCAAAGCTTGAATGTGTATCTCCCTGTCCTCCTGTTTTCACGGTGTCTTTTGAGGCTTCTAACTCATTTTGCAGCTCGATGAGACTGCCGTAGAACTGGCTCTGTTGGAAAATGGCATTTTCCGCTCGAGGTCACGAAGTTTTATCCTGTGAGAAAGGACAGGCTTCTCTCTGGCCAAGTGCTGTGGGGAAACACTATGTATTTGAATGTGTGTAAGTTTGGGGAAGGTTATTTTCACAAACTTTCTAGAGGTTTTCAAGTTACAGTACTATGTGAGGTGAACTATACTAAAGAATGTTTTAGGAAGAAGATATTTAGATGCTGTAGTTCATAAGATGGTTTCTAGGAGAAAGAAGTAGAAAGCAGAGGGAAGTTCTTTCAGTATTGGTAAGTAAAGAGGGAGATGCACTCTAAACACTTCAGTTTGCCCTGTAGCTTTGTGACCTTAATGAAATCCATAGGGGAAGTTAGTAAAAAATAAGCAACTTGGTGCCAAAGTGCCCTTAGAGGGTATATGCAGTCTTTTAATCAAAAAGTGGTTTATGGGATCATTTTTGGCTTTAATTTCTTTGATAGCTTTGCTGGCGTTAGATTAATGTTTAATACTTCAGGGATACAAAACTGGGCTCTGAAGACTCTGTCCTTGGTTAACGTGGAGTTAGTAGGGAGGAGGGGAGAGGGAAGGAGAATGGCTTGAGCAGGGTGGGAGGGAATGTTTTAGGAGATGCTTGACCTCACTGACTAGAGAAGGAGGGGAGGTCTGGATGGGAGATACAGGTGAAGAAGAAAGGAGGAGTGAGAGAGTGGAAGAGAATGGCAAGATTTTTAGTTCTGTCTTAATTTGGTTCCTTAAACCATTTGCGATTGTGATGACAATCTCCAATTACATGATTACATGTGGTTCTTCCCCAATCCCCTTTCTCATTTGGTGAGTGATTAGTACCGAGTGTATGACCCCCAACCTCATCAACTGAGCCAGTGTTTAATACTTGCTTTCTGTACGGAATTATTATTTTCCTCGTGTACTTTCACACTGGAATTTTTATCTGAGAAAACGAGCAGCGTGCATTATCAACATAATGAGTTCATCTTGGTAATGCGGGCTGAGACGAGGGAAAGCAGTATCCCCATTTCCATCTGGAGACCTAATCAGCGATTTAAATTCAAAGATGTCAAAAGTCAACTCATTTTAGAAGCATGATTTGGGACATCAAGGACCTGATTTTAATCCTCTCCCATCAAATTTCCATGATGAGTGCCACTGTGGTCCTACAGATTGTGATTGCATTGCCCTGCGGAGGACTGAGACAGCGCAGCGGAGGGGAGCAGGAGTGTAGGCTGTCCCTTTTCCGAGGCATTTCCTATTTGCTTTTCCAGCAGGGGTTTCTCCCTTGCATGAGTGGGTCTGCTGCCTGCAAAGGGTCGGGAAAGTCTGTGTCCTTTTTTTTCTTGGTCGTACAGAATGCTGGCCTTGCGTTTCAGGTGCCGTTTGTTTTAAAGGTGATGAATATTTACAGCCTTGCTGGAAGGAGGGAATGCAGATTTCTCTTTCCAGTCTCAGGAGACCACCTGTAGTAATAATTGCTACCTAATTTTTAATTCTTTCTACGTGTCCAAATTCAAATTCAGAGGGAGAGAGTATGCCGAACAACTTCATCTATGTGCAGCTCTGTATTTTTGTCCCCCTGATAAAATAACTCCCAAATCAAAGGTTTTAGAAACCCTCTTTATTAAAATACACTCTCGAAAGGTCATAAGCTGCAGTATTTAGCAGCCAGCAGTAAATTTTAAGCATTTTCCTATGCTGACACTCACCCACCCCGATTTGCCATGCAGAATCTGTTTGCATTTGCCTCTGTTAGTACATAGACTTCATAGTAAATTATCTGGAGCCACTAGGAATGATACTGTGAATTTTTCCACTGCAAAAGAGGTTTATGAGTTTCAGAAAGTCCTTGTGCTCTTTCCATCACAACCTTAAATGCTTTTTTCTTATTTAATGATATATAAAAAGTGATATAAAACAATCCCAGGCGGTGCATCTAAAATGACTTATTTTAAAGCTAGCTTTATAATTTGGATGCAAAAACTCTAAATCCCTCAATTCTCCCCCAAGTCCTTTTTTTTCTGTCCTTGTTTCATAGCACGGAGGGACCTCCCTTGCCTCTTTTTCCCTAAAGGGCTTTTGAACATCTGGGCTGAAAGGCTCAGTTTTTAAATCTGATTCTGAAAGCTTTTTTATTATATTGTTTCAGTTTTCTTAACATAGGTAGTGAGGTGCCAACATGAGTTGTCATGAAATCTCTAAATACATGTCTTTGATTCTTTAAAGTTTATATCTTTAAAAAAACCTGAGTGGCACTAAGAATCTCCCTTATTTCAGAGCTTCCAGTTCAGCATTTTGAGGCAGACAGAGTTTAAAGCACTAATATTTCTAGTTATTCTAGCAGGCTGCATTGCCTGCAGTTTTGCCTGGCATTTCTTAAGGGTTTTCCCTTATCCATCTTGTGTGGTAGACTAATACAGAGCATCTGCTGCAAACGCATTAGTCAGTGTCTTGGTATGTATTTCCCCAGATTTTAAACAGCCTTGCTTGGGAAGGAGGTGTAGTAGTCCATGCGAGCATGATGCTGTGCTGCAGGCTCTGCTGGACCAGCCAAATAGGAGCTGTGTCGCTGTGCATTTAAATGTTGCGTAGCGCTAATGAGATGGCAGATGCTAGCTAATATTTTTAAAGATGTCGAGCACTATGCGTGCTAGGTGCTAAAGAGCATTTGAAATGCATTAATTAAATGGGTTGTCCAATAAATGTTATGAAAAGATTTGTTTTTCCATCCTTAGAAGGTTTTCTAATAGTTTTTTATTTATAGGGGTGCTGCCTACTGATTTAAGCCCAAGGTATCAAGCGGTGTGCGGGCAGGACTAATAGCGCGTCATGTCTAGGCGTACTGCTTAATGTTACATGCACAAGGGCTAATGTGGGGTTGTTCTCCTATTGTTAGAGAGATTTTATTTGTAAAGAGGCACGTATCCTAAAATTGAAATAATATGGAGGGTCATCTTTAACTTATAAAGTCAGAAAACTCAGAAACAAGGAAAGAAATTGTCTATATTAGGCCAACTTGTAGCACAGATTTTTTTGGAAACTTCTACTGTGGAAAAGATAGTGTTTATTTTTAACACTGAACATACAGCATTTTAACTTCTTTCCTGTATACCTACAGCTAACCATAAAAGAAATTTGTTAATAGATGTCTTTTAAATGGTTTGCATAACTGAAGGTGGTCAGGTGGGACTGAAAGAGAATTGCTTTGCAGCAAGGTGACTTCACTGAAACATTCATGGTTTTGTATTTGCTTTCACAATATTGGTAACCTTAAAGTATTTCTTTTAAAAAGGAACAAACTGAGTCTGATGACATTTATCAATAAAAGATGGTTATGCTTCATCTACAATTCCTTACTAATTTACAAAATTACTTTCTGGTTCTGGAGAAATATTCGTTATCTTGCATGCACTCTGATATTTATTTTGTTGTCATTTTGAAAGGCATAAGTCACTGTCGAGTGGTCACATAAGGCTGATAAATTCTTGAAGCCTTGGTAAATGGAAGTACAAAGGTGCCGTTGAAACCTAAACAAGTTATGTGAATAAATGTGCTGAAAGTGTGGGGTTTTTTCCCTCCAGATTGAAACACAAGCTGTCAACTCTAAGTGACTTACCAAGAATGTATTCTTCCCAAAGTGGCAAATTAAATGCTGCTCATTAAGTAGTTTCTGAAATGCAAAATGAAGTGAAGCCGCAAGGATTTAGATGATAAGGCTTTTCTAAACGTGTGTTAGGAATGCAGAGCAAACACCAGCACCGCACCTTGCGTCCGTCTCTGCCTTTGCAGAGAAGGCATCCCTTAATTTGCAAACATACATTTAAATTTTTTTTTTTCAGATTTGCATAATTAAGTATTAACATGTTTCACTCTTCACTCAGCCCTGGGAAAACAATTTTTAAATCCAAAATAAAGGTAGTATTTGGCAAGGAATGGAAGGAATCGGTGGGTTTTTCCCTGCCTTCCCCTCCCCCCAAATCCTTTGTTACCTGAAAGCTGTACCGTGTACTTGGCTCGAGGAAGGCCCCAGCAGTAGGTCAGTTTTGGGGTAGAATATGTGAAGTTTGTGATCTATCTTTGGGTGCTTTGCTTGCTTGCAGCCAGCCTGTACCACAAGTCTGGGGAGTTGCCTGCATATGGCATGCAACGTGGTTTCCTATGGCACACGGGTTTGGGGGAGGTCGGTCGCTGTTACGGATGTGTTCAACCCATGTTCTGGTGCTCTTTGTTGGGCTTGGAGCCCAAGTTGGAAAGGGCAAACCAAGCTTTTGTATGTTGAAATGCAATTACATTGTGGGTTTTTTCCTGTTGTCAATGTCTGGTATCGTAAAATAATCTGCCTGAATGCCTGTAAAAAGTCTTATTCCACTGAGACTGGATTGGCAACTTTTCACTGAACTTCCACAGCCATGCTTGTGCGGAAAGCAATGGTATATTTGGATTTCTTTTCCTTTTTACATGCTAATTTGGATGTTTGCTCATTTGTCTGCTTGTTTAATAGGACTCTACTGCTTGATTAAAAAATACGTCATAATTGTAAACTGTTTCTTGTGGCTTGCTCACTTGTGAATGCTCAGTTTTGAATGTTTTTGGATGTACTGAATGATCTTAACCAATTACTCTGGTTTTGGGAATGGATTTAACGTAGGAAAAAAAATTCTTAAAGACATTTGACTGTTTTAACTGAGCACTTTGAGAATTAGCTTGTGTTCTGATACAAAAGGGTGTGAAATGTGAAAGTTGTCCTGAAGTTGTGTCAATAACTAATTTGTGAAGACGCCTCTAAAGGGCATGGAGGCTTGGAAAGGGATTTTACGCTACATTTGCTGATCCCGTGCATTACCTTTGTGGCTAGAAGGGATGGTAGAGTATGCTGGAAGGAAAGTGGGATGTGGAAAAGAAGTTTGAGGTCTATAGACAGTCGCTTTAGGTGTTAGTGAGGACTGACTTTGCGTTTCTCCACCTTGAACTCTGAGGGATCGCTACAGGTTGTGCTTTGTAAAGTAAGTAGAATGATTTTTTTAATTTTTTTTTTCCCCTGGGGGTTATAATATAATTCTGTAGAATATAATGTTTAATGGTGGAAAACAACCCCTGAGAAGGATGCTTTCAGCCTTTCCCATAGTGGAGTGAGCTTCCCATGTACTTTGTGGAAAGCAATCGAACAAGCAGCTTCAGTGAGCCAGAAGAAAATAAATGGGAGAGTTGTGAATTTTTTCTTTTTTTTTAAAAAAAAAAACCTCTGTCCTCATAGTGGTGAGAGTCTGAAAATCTTATTGATCAGGTCAGTTGTTATTTTCTCGTATTAAGATCAATGGGAGAAATTCCCTTTCCCATTAGCTGCAGGCAGGCTGAGCACTGTACTCAGAGCATATGTTCCCCTTGTTTAAAATAAATAAATAAAAATTTTTACTTTGTTTGCTCAAAGCAAGATGCAAATGAGTAAATGCTTCTTCCTCCCATCTGTCTACACCTTTGTATTTCAGAGAGCAAGTAACTTAATATCTTTTTTTTTTTATTGTTAGTCTATGGATGTGGTTTTCAGCTTATGAGGAATATTTTGAGCTGTTTAATGCCAGCTATGAATTTTAAGTGCAGAAAAGAAACCCATAAAATTTAATAAACCTCTGGAACTTGGTCATGGGATCCTTCGAGCAGGTGAAGTAGGATGCTAATAGCTAGGTTATGATAAATGCTGCTAAAGACAGGCAATCAGAAGAAGAGGCAATAAATCACATGAGCAGGTGAGATGCTGCTGGCAACACCACCGGCAGGAATCACGGAAAACTGCTTTTTCCACAAATCCTCCCTTCAGTTTGAAGGAAAACCAGACATTGTTTATTTGTCCTTAACACAAGCATCAGTGTAATTTTGCTTCGGATCCCTCTCGATGGGAAGGGAAGCAGAAATGTTTTTTTGAGTAAATTATACTTCAACCTGACATCCCGTAAGCATAAACAGCAGTTACCTTGCGTGAAATGAATGCCATTAGCATGTTGTCTGCTGTTAGTGATTCGCCTCTTATTAAATTCCTGATGCTCTGCAGATGGTAAAGGCAGAGCTACTGAGAAGAGTTTTGTTTGATCAATAGAGCTGAACTTTTTTCCCTGGAAACTGTGTTTTTGGTGTTCTATATGATTATTTTTGTCTCTTTTCTTGTGGTTTCTGAGCCAGATACGAGTTAAATTTTCATCTAAATTATTAGCTGAGCTCATCCCCACTCTGCAGCCACATACAATGGTGAGTTCTCTCTCTCAAAACCAAACCAAAACCCAAACTTGAGGTGGTTGAGAGACATCAGCTGCAGACAGTGGGTCTGACCCGGAGAGGCTACGTGCTAACTCTTGCTGGGATGTCGTCTTAGGCTTCTTAGTGGTGCCCAGTCAAAACAATGACCTGGTTGCTTCAGAACTTTCTTGCTCTTCGCAAGTCTAACCGTTCAACTTGATGTTATGTTTTGCCTGCTTATTTTATTGTCGGTTAACCAGTTTTCTTTCCTTTATCTTGTATATGATGGGATCTCCGCTAGACAGAGGTAACGGTGGGGGACAGTTGTGTAACTGGACCCTCGTGTGGTGGTGTTTGTCAGTGGTTTTTCCTAAAACCGTTCCTAAATTCAGCCTTGCTTTCACCATGCTTCTGTGCTTGCATGACCTGGTTTCTGTGGAATAACCTCATCCATGCCTACTGTCCGTTATATTAATTCCATTTTCCTGTGTGTGTGTGCCTTCTCCTGCTGTGGTCTTAAAATGGGTCACCAGTGTGGATTTCCTAACAGTTTTATGGATCCTTTTCAGTCTTTGAAGGTTCTGCAGATCAAAGGGACTGAGATTTTTAGCTTAGTAAGGGATATGAGCTGATAAAACGCATGTGGTATTTTCTATTAAAACAGGATGTTGAAAAATAACTGGAGCAAGGAGAGAGATGGAGATTGGTATCGGTCCCGGTCCTCCTAGTGAGCTTGCTAAACACACTCCTAAATCGTGTGCTTCTGACAACTAGATGGTTTTGATAACTTTGATCATACTTTATATTAATGTGGAATAGTTCTTTCTTGGCTACAGCTACAACAGAGTATAACTAAAACGCGGTTAGTGAAATAAAATAATGTCCTTTTTGAATCGTATATTTAAAAAAAAAAATCTGATTTTCATAACACTAATCTTTCAAAGATTCAGACAATTTAAAGCAAAATGGACATAGTTTTATTTATTTGTATTTCAGATAGGCTAAACAGACTAATTAATATTGTGCAATTCCTTGTCCCTCATTTGAGATGAGGAATCACTGATCTTTGCAGAGCATTTCTGACAGATTTGAAGGCTGGAAAAGGTCCGCTGAATATGAATGGAGATAGTAGGGGTGTGTGTACGTGGAATGGCTTGTTGGTGGTAAGGATACA
This sequence comes from Cariama cristata, assembly GCF_000690535.1. Lineage (NCBI taxonomy): Eukaryota > Metazoa > Chordata > Aves > Cariamiformes > Cariamidae > Cariama > Cariama cristata. The sequence continues at coordinate 53,144 of NW_009603022.1, read as the reverse complement.
AATAAAGCCTTCTGTTTCTCTGTTTAATCGATTGCTTTATTTTCTCTTTTTCTGGTGTGGGTCGGATGAATAAATAGAAATTATCCCAGGAGCGAGAGAAGTTTGCCGATGAGGACAGCATATTTTATGCACTTGGAGAATGTGGACTCATTTCTTTTTCCGACTACATCTTCCTCACGACGGTCCTTTCCAGTAAGTACAGTGGTTTGGTTTTTTTCTCTGCAGTTACAGCTTTTTTTAAAAAAAGTTTTGAAGGTTTGCAAACAATGAGTTTGCTTTTGTTGTCTACATACATTTCCCTAAAAGGAATTCTTGATCGGTTGAAACTTAAGCTGAGCAGATAATTGCTATTGCTTCGTCTGGTTTAGACTTAGCTTCGAGTGGTTCAGAAAGCTAAACAGATCAATGACTTCTGAAAATTTATTTCTCACTTTAAAACATGGCATACTTTTTTTTTAATGAGTCATTTGACCTGCTGTTCAAAACTGTAAATGTCCTTGAGTTGTGTTCGTATGGTACTCTTGTGTTTGGATGAATATTGCTTTCCAGCTCTTCACTGGTTACGGGACTGTTCAAACTTTCTTCTCCAGCTGTATTTTCACTTGGGTAAGCTCAGACTTTTGTGTGATGTAATCCAACAAGAGAAGTTAAGCTGTTTACATGTCAACAAGTATCATTAGATATTTCTGTCTTTTCACCCTGCTCCACTTGACTTGTATTTGTGATATTGGTGATCTACTAATCTGTTCCAGTGAAGTCTTTTGCACTTGAAGTGCTGGCACTTGAAAGTTTGCTTTGTTGGCAAGCAACAGTGAAACTGAAGCCTTTGGTAGTGTCAAATGGCATTTCTAGACTTTCTTCATGGGGAAAGCAAGCTCAAAACCTCATTTGCAGAACTTCTCTAGCTGCTTGGAAGGTGCTGCATCACAAACAGGAAAGTCAACAGAAATTCCAGTTATTTTTCAACCCCTTTTAAAAATATGGGGTAATGGGGAATATGCCACTGTCCAAATGAACCTGAGACATTTTATTTTCAAATTTAAAAAAAAAATAAGAGGGAAAACTTGACAATCTAATCTTCTAATCTGTTTCATGTTGACTTGATTACAGGAATTAATCTGGACGTTTCCCAGTTTACTGTAGACACCCATTGCTACCTGCCCTGTGCTGTTCAGGGGATCAGCTGGGTAATTCACTGATGTTTTGTGAAAGCAACAGGTGCTTTATTTTTTTTTTTTTTTCCCCATTGGGAGTTCCCCAACGGTAATTTCTCCCATTGATCAAATATTCTTGCATGCTGTAACATGGACAAATGAGAGAGGAAGCTCTTCATTTACTGAGAATCTGTTACAGGGGAGAAGCAATGTTCAATGTCTTTGTTGTCAAATGGACGTGGTGGGGAGAGACTTGTACGTGGCCTTCATGTTGTGAAAACGGACACTGAGAGATAAAGCTAGTTCAAGCCAGGGAGTTTGTTTTAAGACTTTATTCTGCCTTTTTGTTTGACTGAGTCTCAGAGCTGACTCTTAAGACTTTTGCCGTTCCTTTCTTATGTTAGTCTAGCCTGTGCCAAAATTATCTAAGGTATTTTCACTTGTGTAGTGAAGGCTTTTCATCTGAGTCTCCACAGATGACAACGAACTCTTAAACCTATAGTATCGCACTACTGAATGTGGTGTAGAAAATGCTCATGCCCTTGGCTTTATGGCTGTGCCGGTGCCGAACAACTGCCTAATCAAGTACACAGGACGCAAAATTAATTTCTTGTGCTTCCACAGGCAGCAATAAGAGAAATTGTTCTTGCTTTGGTTTAATTTCTTCGTTGTGAGAATAAAAGAAAAGGGACCACCTTCTGTTAGAGTAACAGCCAGCCTTGTTTGGGAGGGCTATGTGGCAGGGACGAGTGTGGTATTTTTTCTTTTTTCCTCTTGTTCTTGGGTGTTTAAACATGTTTGCAATTACTGGAGAATCAGATTAACAAGAGGAGATGGAATTGGGTGGTGTGTACTTTGAGGAATGATGTGAAGGGTGGGCAAGGCAGGAACTTTCAAAAAGGGAAAATAAAAAAAGAGAGAAGAAAAAAGTGTTTGAGGACTTTTAGGCTGACTTTTAGGTGTTTTGGGAGTTTGCTGAATGGTTACTGAAGATGAAGGAATGTCTGTGGAGCTACTGTCAAACAGTGATTACCCAGAGGAAGAGTTTTGGTTTCATTTTTAAAGCATTTGCTTTTATGAAAATAAAACTCCCAAACAAACCTTGCCCTGTGGCTAGATAGAAAAATCACCGTTATGCCACGCTGGTTTACTCTGGTACGAGTAAACATTACCTTACCAGGTCTCCAGTAGTTTCTGATTTATTTTTTTTTTTCCCCTTGGGAAATAAATAAAATAGAATGAGGAAAGTACATCTTAAAGCTGACAGTTCAATGTTAGTTTTCTCACTGTGTTTAAATAACACAAACATTAAGAAAGTATTTTAAGTGCAAGCTGTAGATTATTCAAATAGGTAAAAGCCACTGAATCTTGAGCAAGGAAGGTAGCGTATTGAGCACTAAAGCAGGGTAATCAGAAGGGAGAATGTGAGTTCAGGTCTGGGAGTGGGAGGCAGGAGGGAGAGGTGCTCCTCTGCTGTGCTCAGAAGTGATGGAGAGAGATCAATCGTGGTCTGGTCTGGCTTATTGAACTCAAAGCTAATCAATGGTAACCTCTGAAAACAAGACACCTTAAGGACTTTGTGTTATTGAGCTCTTCGGAGGAGTCATGCCCAGCAAGTCTGCCGAGATGGCTCTTGCCCATCTCCCTGGCTCTACCAAAAGCACTGCTGGGCTTTGAGAGAGCTTCCCCAAACTTTTAATTTGTCTTTGTAGCTTCAGCTGAAGCTCACTTCAGTTGTATTCTCTGAAATGCAGACTGCGTGGCAGCTGCCAGGGAGGGAGAGGAGGAGAGAGGGCTGGAGGCTTCATCCGTATGTTACTCGCAGAGAGCTGTTTGCATATTGCACAGAAAATGGAGTCTGTCACCATATTTTATTTACGAGTGATTTCTTGCTTTACCACTGTCTGTTCTCATCGGTTGCCGTGTTTCTGTGAAAATATATTTTTAAAACAACTAATAAAATAGCATTTAGCTGCTTCAGAAAGTCAGCCTTCTGTTAAAGGCAATGAGAGGTGAGTGGCCGTGAGGATACCCCACGGTTTCCATTGCTTCAGCCACTCCTTGTGTTTTGGGGCGGAGGTAGAAAGACGAGCAAAATATGGAATAAGCAAAATGCTGATGGGATTTCCCCTGGATCCTTCAAATGTCATAGGAATGCAAAGACATCACTTCCCTGACCAAAGAGGCATTTGCTTTTGAACTTGCAGGACAGGTAGGGGAAGGAGAGAAAGAGCTTTTCCATCATCAGCGACTGCAATTTCAGAGCAAACATGGTCCGTTGTCCAGGCGTGCTAATGCTTACTTGATTATCAGGTACTGAAGGGACCTCGGCATTAGAAGAATAAATTGGTGTTGTTTCCATAATTGGACTGTCGCTATGTCTGGATTTACTACTCTTGGAAGGAGTGTTAAATAGCATTGTCTCAAGCCAAGGTAATTACTCTCTTGTCAGGACTCTCAAAGCAGACCTCTGCAGCTCCTTCTTCCATCTCCTGTGGGTTCTTTCTAGAGCGCAGCATCTTGCCATCCTTTATGGCAAAAGGCCTCTTGCCTAGGATAGATTGGCCTTCCCCCCGCAGCCCCTCCTGTGTAGGAAATAAATCCCAAACCATCCAGCTCTGGAAATTACTTTCTGGCTGGATGTTGAGCGCTCTGCGGGTCCATGCGATGGAGGTGGCATGACATGCTCTCCCACACTGCTTGCACGCAGGCGATGTGATCTCCAGGGTCTGTTTGTGTTGTGTCAACCAGCAATACATATTCAAAACTGCCATGAGTGTCTTCAGCCTCCTTCCCTGCCACGAGTGAGATCTGTTATCTTACCAGTGGTGTTTTAATCCTGCAAAACAGCACTAAGTGCCATAGGGCTTGTTCCTGCAAAAAAAGGAGGCATAAGGTTGCTTTGAGTTTATAGGAATATTTTTGTTTGTGGTCCTATTGATGTTAATTTTACCTTTAAACTTTCAGGACCCTCTGTTTTAGCTACATGGGTCCATCTCATCCACGCTATATGTTGCGGGGATGTCTTCAATACCTTTCTGCCAGCCCACTTGCTGCTGTGTGGGATTTCCAAGAGGTATCTGAGCAGCACAGATGTCTTCCAAGGGATATCCCAACTTCCAAACATAAGCCTGCTTGCTTCATGTCGGACCGAGGGCTCTCTGGCTCAGCATCCCACTTCTGCCATGGGCTGGTAGCCGTGCTGAAGGCCAAAAGGACAGAAACGGGACAGATTTCTCATAATTGGCCATTTGGGATCTTCTGAAGCAGAGCTTGACCTCTCCAGTTTGAAAACCAACATTAGGGCTTGGGATGCTCTACCAGCCTCTCCGCCTGCCAGTCTTTGCTTGGTCATTCTCTGTTCATCTCTTCATCCCTTACCTTTGCATGATGTGATGGGCTGATGGATCTCCACCAACCTCCTGTATCACAGAGGACAGTAAATTTGCAGTGGGGAAGGACCACTCTGCATGCAGCACTTGTTAGCCTGATTGAGAAGTTCCAGAAACTTACTCATGATTATTTCTGTAGAATTAGGAAATGGAGTAATTTTGTGTCGCTCATAGCAATATGCCAGAACCTGCAGATGTTTGGCGTGTCCTCTTTCTCCAGGGATTCCCTGGAGAACGCAGCTTCTAATGGCCTCTTCAGGAGCTGCCACTTCAACATCTTGTTTTCAGGTCCTTATTTCAGAGAGGCGTTTAAGAGGGAGTCTTGATTTCCAGCATTGCTCTGTGAGTCACGTGGTAACTGATGAGAAGCTGTTGAAAGGTAAGCCTTGTACTCCAGCTGAAGTGCTGTCACATTCTCTCAAATCTCAAACTGAGGTGTACGTTTGTCATTGATGTTAAAACCAAAATACAAAATTCGGTGTTAGAATTACTGAGTCTCTTTGGTTCACAAGCTTACAAGCAAAATAGAAAAGTGAAACAGCAGTAATTTTTCTTTATTTTTCTATTGATTAAATAGAAGTAAGATTAAAAATGGCATTATCTCGGACGTCACTCCTAGAAAAAGCGTACTGCATGCTTGGTGTGAATTTCTGTGTCTGGAGGCAGCACACTGTCATGGGACAGCTTTCCAAAGAGTGGCTCAGAGCATCCGTTCATGCGCCATGTCCTTTAGCTATTCCTTACGCATGTGTCTGATCCATGAATTTCTGCACAAGATGACAGTTTATTTGGGATTTTGCCTGTCAGCTGTACTAGTTAACTCGTCCTTTGCTTTCTGTTGGGCACCTCTCGCTGTCTCTGGTGGCAATGTGGGCATGTGCAGCTCAGTAACCTTGGAGCTCGGTACTCAAGTCGGGCATGTGAACCTCCAGCGTGGATTCAGAGAGGAGCTAACAAAAGCTTCATTTTTCTGTACTCAAGTCGGGCATGTGAACCTCCAGAGAGGAGATTCAGAGAGGAGCTAACAAAAGCTTAATTTTTCTTGGTCTAGGTTGTTAAGGGCTTTTCTTACTATTAGTGGTGGTGGTATTTTTATTTTGCATGATGTTAGGTTCCTTACTAGCCACTTCCTGCCCCTTTCCCCGCATGTGGAACTGCACTGGTGAGCCAGGGGTGATGGTCCAGCCAACACGATCTGGCTTGTGCTGTTGGGAAGTAACACCTACTACAAACATGTGCCAGTATTAGAAATAGGGTGTACTTCTACCAAGTATGAAAGAGCTCTTTTCCAATCGTGAAAGCAGCATTGCATTTTAGATTTTAACTGGAATTTGAAAACCAAATGAAAACTTGAGTTTCTGGGTGTTAGACTGCTTGAAAGCTGAAGTCTGTATTTTAGTGGAGTTTGTATACTTAGGTTTTAAAATGATGCATTTGTATTATTTCAGAGGCAATTCTGATTATTTCTTGTGATAAGAAATAACGCATGGTGATTTAAAGGTATTTTACCTTTAGAATTGATGATACTGTGGCTCAGTTTCCGTGCTGTGGTCTCAGTTGTTTTAGCTGCCTGTTATTTACATTTCAGGGTTGATTAACATTAAAAAAAGAAGTTGGTGGGATTTGGATTCACTTTCTGAAATAGTGCGATAATTTGAAAGGAAGATATATGCAACATTAGGACAGTTCAATGTTGTGACCTTAAAAAAAGAAAAGAAAAATATGGTGGTAGCTGCAGGGCTTGAACAGTCATCTCTCTGGATGAAAACCTGTCTCTGTTTAGGAGGACTGTGTTAATTTTGGATTGGTTATGAAGATATATTTTTTCAGTTTGAGTACTATGTACATTTATTTTTCTTAATTTGGAGATAGATGGGGAAAGAAGTTATCACAGGATATTTAACTCCTAATAATTAATTTTTCTCAAAATAACTCCCCAGCTGAGTTCTTGATCTTTCTTCCCACACTGGAGTTGCTTGGGGAGTTACTAGGCTTTGGGATGGAGATGGGAGTCTTGAGCTGCTTTGTGTTTAAATTCCCACCAAAAGATGAGCTATTCCAGGGTTTTCAAAGGAGTAGCTAGAAGTCTTACTTCCTCTAAGTAACATGACCAAAAAAATCCCTTACTTTGTCAAAGAAATTCTCAACTACATCTGAAGGAAGCAATGTTTATTCTCCAAAAGTGTTAAAAATAGTTTTTTCTAAACTGCGGTACCTTCACTTGAGGTGGATGCTCTACAGTAGACACCTAATTTTTGTGTGCGACCAGGTACTGCAGGAGTTGCAGTAGGAGTCAGAGGGAAAGACTTGTTGAGAGGTTTCTCTTCAGGTGTGGAATATTGAGTTTGGGGGAAAGAGAAGATCAAATGAGTGCAAAAATGGTAAAATGTGGCCTTTCTTATCAGTGAGAGTTTATTGTCTTTCAGAATGCATTGCTTCTGGTGAGAGTAAATGGCAATAAAGAGCAATTGAGTGCTGCAAATTGGTCCACTGAGTAATTAAAAATAGCTTAAAATTATATAATTGGCTTAAAAATGCCTAATCAGCCCATCTAATCCCTTAGAGGTTCCCTTGGGCCTTATACTGATGGACTGAGTGGGTTTTTTGGATATGGTCAAGTGTTGCTGCTCGTCATCTCTTTGTCTGGTGGAGGTTTGCTCATCTTCGTAACGTTACCATGTGTGGCTTTTGCTTTTCTTATTGCCTTTCTGTTCCCAAATATTTGATTTGAACAAACAAGGCAAGAAAAAATGTTAATTGCCCTTTGCACTAACTCCCAGGTTAGTTGAAGAAGCAACTTGCTGTGTAGAGCTGGTGGAGCGATGGATCTACAGAATGATTTCAATCTCATCTGACAGATACAGTTAATATCTTTCAAAGCTAGGAACAGGTAACTCATGAATTGGTATTGAATTGGTATCGGTGTAGGCTCCACTACCATGTTTTCATTGTGTTAATGATTTGGAGGAATCATTAAGAAGTTGTTGTATCCTCTTGAACACCGAAAGACTAGAAATAAAGCTAGAAAAGAAACTGCAGTTGCCCTGACCAGCTCCTGACTCGTTGCCCAAGGGAAATTAGTGGCAATGAAAAAATCTTGATTCTTAATAATGTCAAAAAGGATGGCAAGGAGATAGCTTGCAAAAATCAGAGAGCTGGAAATGCAGCAGAGCACTTGGGGAAAATCCAGAAATTCTTTTCTCTTGTAAAGACAGGCATTGCATTGTATTAAAAGCAAACGGTCCTTTACATGGTTTTGATAACCGCTGCAGGAGGAATATTGCCTTCGTTTTGAGGCATCTTAATTAAGGAGACAGTGGGGAAATTTAGAGAAGCTGCAGTTGGGAATGGTAAAATTGGGGAGCAGGATAAAAGGAGAGGCGGGGGGAGGCTAAGTTTAGTTAGGCAAACTGGTAGCTGCTGCTTTTATGGTCTGCAGGTTTCTGAAAGATGTAAGCACAAGAGGAAGAAGAGAAATGGAGGTTGTGCAGGCTGATGTAATCACGAGTAACGGGGCAGCGTGGGCAAGGGGGGTTAGCTGCCGTTGGGATGACTCTTCCCCAATAAATCTTGGTCAGAAGCATCACACCCAAGGGGAGAGGCAGAAATCATCTCGCTCGGGATCAATAAATTCAGACTGCCCGAAGATCAGGGACATCCATCTTAATGAACACTTCTTCCTGAGCAGGAGTGGGATGAGCTAATTGTCTTCAGTGCCCTCTGGTTTCCCTGGCTCAGATTCACATTTGTTGGATTTAAGCGTCGTTACAAGCAATTGGAGTTAGATACGCAGATCAGAGGAAGAAACGGGCTGTGTTGCTTATTAGCGAAAGGAATGAAGTAATTAAATTTGCCAATTTAAAGCCACTTTCCTTCCCTGTCCTTAGAAAATACTGACCCTGCAGATTTTTGATGCTTAACTATGTTTTAATTTCACAAGTTATGTTCTCCTATGGGGCTTTGATAAACTGCTCTTGAAAATGTGTATTTAGAGAAGGGAAAGGAAGGAAATGGCCTTTGTGAGGGGTAAGGTAAGTACCTCGCTTTCTCTCTTCACCCTGTCTCTGCGCAAATGGGACATGGTATTATATGTCCCCTTAAAGAAGGGGTGGAGGTGGGGGGGGCGAACAACAAGGAACAATTTTTAACATTGGAGTAACAAATTTTGCAATCTCAGAATATACATAATTGTACCCTGGCAGAGAAAAAGGGGGGAAGAAATATGAGATGTGTAAATTGCCCTTGTTCTAGCATCTTGTAACTAGATGAGAGTTTTGTATATTCCTCCGTTTCCTCATAGAGGAGATAACTCCATGCAGTGCTAGATTTCAGGGCTGATAAGAAGAAATTGTGTCCAGGCTTTCATGCGATACGTGCAATTAAAGTGAATAAAATTGTATATGCTATTTAAATGTTAAGATGCTAGTTAGAAGGTCCTTAATATTGTTGCTTTTCAAGGAAAATGGGGAATTAATCACTGGAAACTATGGATGGATACAGAGGAAGCTTTTTGTATAAATCCCTGTAATAAGATTCCATCATTGGAGAGATGATAAAGTTGGTGTTGGGGACAGCCCATCCCCCTGATTACAGCTCAGCTAATGCTGAACTAACGAGGGATGGCGAGCAAAGGTCTCCTCATCCCAGGAGGGAGGACAGAGAAGCTGGGTGGAGGAATGGCTTCTGCTGGAAGGTTGCGTATGGAAGGGAAGATAACCCACCCTGTGCTGCTGGCAATTGCCCTGGTTATAGGAGACATCGCGTATGCACGCGGTGTTTGGAATTTAAAGCCCAAATAATTGGCTTTGAGGAAATTGGAAATCCAGAGATGATAACAGCAGGACTGTATGTGCTGTATATATCAAGTGGCTAGTGACAGGCTGTTCCTGCCCTCGAGTTTAATGTTGTTACACATCTGTTTAAGGCACAAAGTGATTGGAAAAAGTGATCTCATTAGCATGTTTTCTGAATCTTTTAGTGATAAAGTGCTACAGTTTATTATAGCAAGGGGAAAACACAATGTAAAAGTCTCCTGGCCTTAAATTGAAGCTGTAACTAATGTACAAAATCCAGTTCTGTTAATTCCATATTAATTTCTTTTTGTCTGAGTGATTCCTCTTTGCGATCCTCCTCCCACCCCTATCTGGGAGATGCCTTAACACAGAATGCTGGTTGCAGAAACTCACTACTTTTTGAGTATCTGCAAGAAATATTAACAGTTGATTGCAACAAATGAGGTTAAAGGGGGACGAGCCTCACCACTGATCCACATCCTGCTGCCGGATTTGGGTGGGGAAGAGCCATCTTGAGAACAGAAAAAGGGGCTAAGTTTTAATTGATCACTTAAGATGACAATCTAAGCAATAGTTACAGCCTAGAGGATTCCCTAGAAATCCCAGCAAACACCAACATTCCTGTAGGTGGTATATATTTGAAAGTAGCAGAGCAAGATAAATTCTCATATATTAACTTAATTTGGAAAAAACATTGTGGCACTATGTTGTAGCTTGAAATGGTGATGTGTTACGGAGCCCAAAATGGAAATGTACTGAAATTCTTTGGGATGCAGGGGAAGGAGCGCGGTTTTGCTGTGATGGGCGACTGTGAGGCAATGCTTTTGCAGAGTTCTGGCTAAATAAACCATGACAACATAGACGAAATGCGATGAAAAATAAGGTACCACACCATCTCGGGTGTGTCTCAGCTGGTAAACTCCAGCTTGTGTGTTACCTCGGTGTCATAACTGGACTGAGACAGAGTTGGTAATGATTTGTTTAAATTTGTACAGTGAGACGAGAGCTGAATCCAGAAGAGAATCACTCAAAGTTCAGGTCTGCTGCTCGCCCACTGCCTGCTTCAGAAAGCATGGCGAGTGCTCTGCAGCGCTGAAGGAATGTCCTCTGGCCAAATTGGTATTATACTGTATGGAGCAGGCTGGAGCTCTCGCTACAGCGTCAGTTTCTGTTGGTTGTCATTAGAAATGTCAGATGGTGTCTTACTTTGATGCTTTTTCCACTTGTAAATGGAATAAGCGTTGTTGAGGAAACATCTCCTCTTCCCAACCTCCTTGCCGAGACCTTTGGTAAAAGGATCACTGTGAAGCTCGTAGCTAGAGGTTCCCAAGAGCTGCATTTTCATATTAAAATTACAAGATTTATGGAAAATGGTTTTTGGATAAAGTCATTCTGAACTTGTGCCTTTTTTAATTGAACTTTTGTATCTTCATTAACTGGTCTTTGTTTTTTATTATGTTTTTTTATGTAGCTCCCCAGAGGAATTTTGAAATCGCCTTTAAGATGTTTGATCTGAATGGTGATGGCGAAGTGGACATGGAAGAGTTTGAGCAGGCAAGTTGAATGACAAGTTGACTTCTTAATGTTATGGCATCTTAGTCATAAGTGCAGCACTCCTTTACGATGTTACTGTGGTTAGTGCTGGTTTATGTCTTTTCCTTCTATGCTTTGCTGTTTTGCCTCAGTACCTACTGCTTTTTTTAACCAGATATTTCCAGACAATTTTTCATTCAACCAGGACAACTGTAAGTATAAGCTCTGATTTCCTGTGACTTTGTCACCGAGGTATCTTTACAACATGTCACCTCCAAAGTCAATAAAGAAATTTTTTCCCTCTACTGATGTCATAGAATTTTGATCCTACTTTCTTCCACAGCTTTTAGTGCATTCCGTAATTTTGTTTGTCTTCAGAGAACAGCCAGGGTGAGTCTGCCTCAAAGAAGAATTTAGCCACGTATTTCAATGTAATCTAAAAACATGTTTGTTGAGAGAGTATTTTTATTAGTTTCTTTCCTCTACTTGTTACAAGGTTTTGTCAACAGGGAGTTTAATGTAGGCTTTTTAATGAGCTTAGCCTGCATGTCTTATACTGGTGAGAGCCTCCTGTAAGCTATGGTTTGTGGTTGTGTGAGGAGTGGGAATAGATTGAAGATTTGAGCTGTCAGTGGGGAAAGGATCTGACATCCCCGGGCAGAGGTGTATGCTTTTCTTGCCAATGTAGAAAACAGACTTAAGGCTTTGGAAAAGTCATAAACATCCTGAAGTTGCTGTATACTAGCAAAGCTCCATGTGTGTGCTACTCATGAAAGCAAAAATAAATGCGTTTGCAAACAAGGGAACTGGCTGGTTGGATGGGGAGTCACCATCTCTGTTAGCAAAGAACAAGGTAGAGGAGATACACCACTCATCTACCTAATATTCATGTGGCCCTTGGCACTTCTGTGACCCCCGTATCCCTCAGGGCTGTACATTTAATGGGCAAGTGGAAGCTACTGCTTCTGGGCAAAGGAAACAAGACTCTTGAGTTGAAAAAAATAATCTGCCCTTGCAGGTTCTTTTATGCTGGAGGACATCCGTATTTGGAGAAGGTGAGAAGCTGTATACTGATATCTGAGAACAAAGCAGCCCTGAATAATCTAGTTACAAATTCTTACTCATCAGTTGACTGAATGACTAGTTCACAAGAGTCTCTAAGAGGTCATACTTGGGGCATTTGCTATAAATGGGAAGAACTAGTGGCAAAGCAAGTCTGTTAAATTAATTCCTCCCCTTCTAATCTTTTGCTGTCATCTTCCTTAAATTATTACTTGTGGATATGTTATCATTATTATGAGCTTCCTCCAGAGCTGTGTAATATATCTGGTTAACTGTATATTTTGTAAATGCAAACTTTGGACTATGAGGAGAGTGGAGTATGTTTATTATCAGTATGACATCCCTTCGTGTGACAGCTTGTAATGTAAACCCAGGAGTTAGTTCATTTTCCTTCTAGTACAGATTTGAATACACAGCTATGTCCAGTTTATTGTCCTGTTTAGCATTACCTCCCTACAAACTACTGATTTAGCTATGAAAAATTCATAGCTTAAAAAAATTTGGGGGTAAAAATCCTATTTTCACAAGTAAAAAATACTGTTCTTCCTTCTGTTTGCATAGTGCATGAATATAGCACTTCACTGCAGCTATATGATATTATTTAACGATTCAAAAGGTGTTTTACAGTAGTTACTAATGTTCTAAAGTGAAATCAATTATGGAGATAAATGAATTTAAGAAAACTGGAGAACAGTTAACCGCCTACTAAAAATGCAGTGATGCCAAGGTACTAACCTAGGTGTCATGTTTGACTTTTTTATTAGCCGTGTAAAGTATGAAAGAATATGTCTTGAGGATGAATGTTTCGGAAGCGCTATGAAGATGAAGGTACAAAATTGAATTAAATTATCTCAAATCATCTGGTAGGCAAAGGGAAGTTATGTGTATTAAATCATACAAAAATCCTTAGGAAAGGGAACATATTTTTGTTAAGCTTGGTACGTGCGTCACTGCCTCTATATAAAGGAATAAAGTTCCTGGTTAGCATCAGAATATTTTGGTGAAGACTGATCTTCCAGAGCTTTAGAGTCAGAGGATGAAGGAGCTGTTTTGGAAAGTGAGAAGAAGCTGACAGTATCTTCACAGATATCATTATAACTGACTTGCTGCAGTTCCCAAACAGAATTAAAGCAAACACATAGCTTCGTCAGAAGGCATGTATATTATGTTATACACACAGATAATATAACACACGGAGTAATTTATATGACAAATACTCTTTTTCACTCCTTACAGAAATGCCTCAGTGAGAGCATGATGGATGGCAGGGTTTGCAGATCTGTCCCGTAAATACGTTACCTGGCAGGGAATCCAACTAGCCCTTCCAGGGGATTATGCTGCTAGAGGTGGCATCAGTTCAAAAGAGCAGCATCGTTTTGGGGAGAATGGGAAGAAAAAGAAGGGCAAGAAAAGAGTCCTCACAGAAGCACTGTACCATCCTTGCTGGCTGTGAGCAAGTGGGAATGAATTTCGTACTCCTTTTTCACACGTCGTCTTTGGAGACGGCCAACAGCAGGTCTCTCTTCTCATTAATGAAGAACTTTAAGAGTATTCATCAAGAGAGAAAATTACGTGCAGTAATCTAGCTAATATGTGAGTAAGTTGGAGGCTTTAACTGCCTAATAAGAAAATACTGAATTTCTTCAGGAGTCACTGAAGAGCCTTAGATTATTTTTTTTCCAGTTGATGCATATGGTTAGTGCACAGTGCTGAATAGTTTGGTGCCTGCATCAGTATCGTCTTCAACTTTTGATCCTTCAGCATGTAAATTGTTAGTTTACTCTCTATTTTTAATTAAAAAGTTGGATGAAAAGTAGTAAACTCGCAGGCAGTGTTACTTGTGATTTCTCTTCAAACCATTAACTCTTTTTATTGATTTTTTTTTTTCTCTTTTTTTCCCTTGTCTGGTGCAAAAGATGAAACAGATCGCAAACACTTAGGCTGAAATACGTACAAAAGACAGTGAAGCATCTCTGTGCTTCACATCCTTGTATGATTGATGAGCCTTGAGGGAGGACAGCACTGGTTGGGCTGGAGAACAACTTGCAGTGGTTGCCTGCCTTTCTTGATATTAGAAGGATTACCCAAAAGAGGGACCAGGCACATAATTTTGGCTCCAGTGCCCACAGATTTTCAAACTGTCCGACGCTTGTTATAGATGAGAGAGAACAAGAGGGGTGTAGGATGCCATATAAATAACACCCAGGAAAAGATGCTCTGTCGAACAGTCTGCAGTGTGGGAAACACTTGCTTCTGCAAAAACAGGGGCAATTTTCCAAGCTGGTCATAAACTGCATTGCTTCAGACAGTTTATAAATATTTGTCTCCAAAATGTGCATGCAGAGCTTGCAGTTAAAGTAGAGCATAAAGCAAAAAGAGGAGTTGCTATTTACAGTGCAAAAATCCTTCTTCACATCACAGTGCATATTTAGAAAAAAACAAAACCTTTTTTTCTGTACTTTTTTCCTCTGACTCAACTTGATTTTCTTTGTAGTGGAAGAATAGCCAGTAGTCTGTGGTTTGGAGGCAGCATTTCAAGCGAGGTGAGCCCAGCAGCGATACGTGGTGTTCTCATCCAGAGCATCCCCTTTGGGGTTGTTCCAGTGCTTGCTGTCTTGTTAGGAAAAAAACGAACACACTGTATACCACAATAATGAGGTTCTAGTATCCTCCTGACAACTGGAGCTCTTGGCAGCTGTTTTTCTTCCTCCCTTCCAACTTTTGTCGGCAGGAGGAAGAGGCTGAAGGCAAAGCAGCGGTGTTCGCTGGAGCTTTGGGAAGCCTGTGCGGTCAAAGCCACGTCGGGTGGCTTTTTTTCCCCGCTCTCCTTTCTGTCACTTGTTGTCCTTAATATGAATCCTTCTACTGTCTTGTTGGAAGATATCAGTTATTATACAGAGAATAAGCCTGGCTTCTTGTATCCTAGCAATAATCAGACAGATGGGCAGGTGCTGGGAAGGTGTAGTGGGATATTTGGGGATGGAGAGAGGAGGCAAGTGTGTATTTGACTTGGCTGCCCCCTTAAATTAGCAGAGGACCCTTAAAATAACAAACTCTTGGATTTCCAAGACTCCCAGGTTGTCACATCCTTCAAATTCAACCTTTTGCCGTATTGTAGGGAGTAGGGAAGTTGTCCTGCTCGTCCTTGCCCTGTGCCGCAGCATCCACTGAAGCGTTGCCTTTGAGAAGGTACAGGGTGATGCTGAGAGCTCAGGGGGGGAGGAGGAGGAGGAGGAGACTGGTTGCCTTCGTGTTTTGTTAAAAACATTGAGATACTGCTGTTATAATGTATTCTTTCACATTTGGCTGTCTTCGTGCAAATATCCTGGTCTGCTGGTAACTCAGATCCTTCTGCGTTACTTATTCTGCTGGCGCTGGGGTTGTCTTTGGGTTGATGCAGCCTACAGGACTTTTGGAGAGCCCTTTGCTCTGGGTGGGTCAGCCCTAGCCTGCAGCTCAGCTCACCGCAGAGCCCCGGGGACGGAGGAGCTTCCAGCGTGGCACAGAGTGGCAGGCAGCAAGGAGAGGGTGCCCTTGGGTAGAAAACTCCTGGTTTTGTGCACAAGGGGAAAGGAAATGCCGTGTGAGGTAACTGGGGTTGGTATGAGCTAACAAGGATGTGCGGTTAAGTAGGAGTGGAAGCTCCAAAACGTGTGCAGGCTTTTTTCTTCCCCATGGTTGCCTTGGTTTTCTCTCCTCTTGCGACTTTGCTAGGAACAAGCTGCTCTCTGCTGACCAGATGTAGGATCAGCGCTAGAAGGGTTATCTGCAATCTGGGTGAATTGTTTCTTAAAACTCATTTTAAACATTTCATACTCTTCTTTCTTTAAAGAGGACTGAAACAACCAAAGCCTGAGTTCAGCCAAATTTTTGCATTGTCATGTCTTTTAACAGTTATTTCAGGAAAAAAAAAAAGAAAGACGAGAGGATGAGATGGCTGAACTTGGAGTACTTCATACCAATACTTGAATAGTATAAGTCCTAGTGGTGTTTTGGATGCTAACATTCTCCCTTTTAATTTTAGGTCCAGAGCATTATTCGTTCCCAAACCAGCATGGGCATGCGCCACAGAGACCGGTCTACAACGGGGAACACCCTGAAAACTGGCTTCAGCTCTGCACTGACAACATACTTCTTTGGGGCAGATCTGAAGGGGAAGCTGACCATCTCCCACTTCCTCGACTTCCAGCGCAAACTGCAGCACGATATTCTGAAGCTTGAGGTTTGGGTTATTTTTACGTATTGGGGTGGGCAGTGCAGCATGGACCGTGCTCCATTATGTGGTTTCTGGAGGAAGAGCAAGAGTGTGAGAAGGGTTCAGAGGGGATTACTACAGCTGTGGCTCATAGCACTCGCAGATCAAACCTGTTGTGAAATTTCAGATGAGCATTTTGGTGCCTGTGGCACTCCCTAGGAATATCTCCAGCTTTTGTTGGTAGCTGCTCTTGTGGAAGTGCAGCAGCAGCAGGCAGCACATCCCAGGTGCCTGTCCCTCCACATAGTGCTTGCCTTCCTGTTGCCTTGGCACTGCTGATGGAGATGATTGAGATGCTTTAGAAAAAAAACCAAGAGAGGTTGTTGGTACCTTACTCAGGTTTGTCTCGGTCCTAATGAGTGAGCTGTGTGCTGAAGGACCAGGGTTTATAACATTCCCAAAACCCTTCATCTCTGCTTTTGTCCCTACCTTCTTGTTTCCTTCACTGTTCTGAATATTTCTGCTATGTAAGTATTCAAGCCTTGTTTGAATCCTGCTAAATAGGTGGTCTCTGTTATGTGACCTCCTTTATTCACTCCTGCATTAATATGCTTTGTAAGAAATACTGTCCATCTCTTCTGAGGTTTTACCTTTCAATTGAATTGCAGGTCTCCTTTTTTAATTTGTATTACCGTGAGTTAACAGCAGCTCCCAATCTCCTACTCCTAGTCACATAGCCTGAATTTAAACATCAAGCTTCAAAATTTGGTTCTTTTGAACAAAGCGAGTACAAGAACAGCAACAGGGGGGCTCCTTGGTCTGTGTCCCAGCTCCCAGGTGGAACTGACTCAGTTAGAAATGCTGCCCTTCTCTACAGCAGGCTCAGAGGTTTGATCTGACTTTTTATTTGCATCAGAAATAAGGATTTGTGCACAAGAGGACCCACCCCTCCCCCCCAACCATAACATGTTAACAGTATTTGGAGCTCACTACTGCTTCAGTGTGATGTATAAATGTCTGCGTGCTCAGGTCGTGTGATCCAGCTAACGAACAGCATTTTATTAAGTTCCTATTAATTCAGTTGTTGTGAGCTTAACCTGGATTTATTCCCTTTTTTTATTTGGAGTTTTATGAATCTAAGTAAGAAAGTGACCTAAGGACTCATTTTTTTTATGAAGGTAATTGTCCAGTTCACTGACTTCATTTAACTGGTCATTAACTTGGGTGGTGTGGCTCTGCATTTGCAAGGGGAATAGGCTGAAGGCAATGTTCTTTGTGAACTGGAAAGTGTTGATTCCTCAGAGCCTCTACAAATTGAAATGAATGAAATACTTTTTAAGGATAAAAACCAGAAGCTGTAATTCGAACACAAAAGGAAGAGAAATAGAGGTTGTTCTGTCTATTCTGTTCACTTGCTGTCCTGCTTTGGTTTCCCACTGCCACGTTTTCTCCGTGACGGGCAACAAGGAGGCACTGAAGTATTTCGGGCGCTGTGCTTCGAGTCCTGTGCTCCCTCCGCAGGTCCCCACTTATCTCATTAAGAAGCAGTTGGTTTTTTTCAGTTTCATGGTACTTGTTCGTCATATTTTCCTCCTGCAACAGTTTTAGTATTAATTTAGTTTTTAGTGATTTCAGTCAATTGTGTGTCTTCCTGGTGAATGTTAGTTATTCATTGGGGACAGTACAAGATATTTATGTCTTGGTAAGTTAATGAATATCATAAATGCATTGTTACTGAATTCCTGACAGCACCCTTGAGCACAATACCATGCTATGTTTAGCATTTTGATACTCATTTTAACTGAAAAATTGACCTATGCAAAGGTAATGGTTCTGTTTTGCCAAACTTAATTTTTTACTGAGTTCATAATACTAAAGCACCTGATTTTTTTTTTTTTCTGTTCATAGTTCTCATAGATTTAGGCAATACAGGCCTATTTCTGTCCTCACCGTTATGCAATGTGGCTTCTCTCCTCTTCTGCTTTTATCTCTTTTGACATGATCTCCCACCTTCTTTCCTTGCTTCACGTTTGATGTGTTTGTTCACGGTGAAGCGGCTTTTCACAAAAGTGTCTAGTGGGTTTGCATTGCTCCTTTTCCAGGGAGTGCTCTAATGAACTCAGCCACTTGAAAAACATGGTAGTTCAGAGAAGAGACATCCCTCAAGTATTTACCTTGACTCGTGCAAATCTGAGGAACAAGAGAAGTGGCGCTAGGAAATACTGTACTACAGAGCATCAGGTGACTCGTGTAGCTGAATTTTAATGGTTTCTCTTGTTTTGTGTGTCTGGGTAACGAACCTGTGAGCCCAGTGGTCCTTCATCAGCTTCATGCTCAACTGCCCACACAGATCATGTCTGGATCCTTCTCTTAGTGTGGCTAGTCTTACCGGTGGAGAAGAGGGAGCAGAAGAGAGCTGGTGGCAGATCTGCCAGGGCTCAGCGGAGCTTTTGTCCCCTCATCTACTGATCCTTTGCTGGCTTAGCAAAATTAGTATGTAGCCTGAAGCTGGGATGTTAATTTGAAAACCAGTTTTTGTTCATGTTAGGTGTCTGAACTCCAGGAAGGGCTTTGAGGAAATGTACCGACAGCAGGTCTGAAGAATATCTCCTGGGGCTGGTGCAGCCCTCAAGTGACAAGGTGCCTCTGTTCTCAAACTGAAACACTTGACTTCTTTCTTCCAGAAGAAATCTACTTTAAGAAAGGCGTTTCTTAAAGCTTTTTTCCTTTTGGCTCAGGAGCCAGGCGTATCTGCAGTTAATACGCCTGAGAGTTGGTTTCTTCTGCGGACTGTGAAGGTGGAACAATAGTTTCTGACTGCCTGAACCCACCTTCCTCTTACTGATCTTGGTTCATTTTTTTGTTCTTACAGAAATATTCGTGCGTGTTTCTTATTAAGGTTGAGCAGAAACTTTCTCAGAACAATTAGATGAGGCAAAGCCCTGAACATGTCAATGTTCCTTATGGATGAAGTGCTGACAGCATGTTTAAGTAACCGTGGCCTGGTGTTTTCTTCCCTTCTGCTTATTTTTTGATGAAAGTACATTTTCCATCATTTTATGGAAACTCAGCAATCAACTCAGTTGCAGGAAGGGAAGGATGAGAAAAGTAACCATGGCCAGAGGGAGAGGAGAAGCTTCTAAAGGTTTTGTTATTTTGTGGTTTGGCTACTTTGAGGAAGCCGTGGCCACCTCCTTGTGTTGCAAGGTGGCCTGGCTTAGCTAAGGCTGAGCTACTGGCTTAGCTAAGCCCAACCCACTTGGTGGGGCAGGCTCCCAGCAAAATCCTTGGCATTTTCTTACCATGTTCATGCTGCCTTGCATTAGTCCCTATGGAAAGACTTCCTTTCTTCCTGTCGCTTAGTGTGACAAACGGTGACAAGTTAGTCTGGACAGGCTCTGCAGCTATAACGTGCCCTGGTAGGACAGGCGGTATTTGGCTTAAACAGTGCTGCTTTTTTTTTTTTGAGTGAAAGTATTCTGCGAGTTAGGAAGATGGATAGGACTTGACATCGTTTATGCTGTTTCTACTTGTTAGTGTTTGTCCTAGATATTCCTGTGTCCTTGGTGGACCAAGAGCAGCCCAGCCAGCCCGTGGGTCTCTTCCAGCCTAAATTTTTCTTGGATTCTGTAAGTGCATGTAGAAAAGATGTGTTAGCCCTTTGTTCTCCACATTTGTGTCAGCCCTGAAAGGCAATCCAAAACCTGCTAATAGCAGTGATTTAATTTCCATATTTAGTCTTTTATTTCCCCAGGTCTCCTTCTGCCAGCAGTGGAATATATGCCTATGGCATAAGACCTTAGTAAAAAAAATTTTTTTCCCCAATTGCCTGCAGTGAGATTTCTATAGCACATTGTTTCCCTGACAGTTACTCATGGAGGGCATTTGTTCTCAGCTGAATCGGTGAAGCAGGTACTAATCCAGCCCTACGTCTTGTAGGTGAGGGGCTGTCTTGCTGGCGGGAGATGCCACAGCTGGAGAGGCGAGGTTGTGCTTGCAGGGCTTTGAGCAACCCCACATCTCGGTCTGATGTGATCTGGGATCTACAGTTCGAGGTGGTGGGATGCAGCTTCCCGTGAAGGAGCTTGCCAGATAGGTTGAAGAGTCAGACCCTCGTGCAGATGTGTATCCTTATGCTTAAACGGTGGGATCTTTGCAGATCATTGTTTATCCAAGGATCAAGGATGCCCCGATAGCAGTTCCTCCCAAGCAAAAGGTCTTCCAAGTGCTGGAGCAAAGAGAAGTAACATGGGATTCTGTGAGAATATAGCAAAGGTACCACACATGATTGCTGCCATCTGGAAAATCATTTGTTTTATGTGCCCGTTCTGTGACAGGTGATGTGAGAGTAACTTCTTTACCCTGGAAACTCCTGTTTTCATGGCCAATGCCGACACGATTGCTGCTTGGTTTTGTTTTTGTGAAGAAGGGGTGACGAATGCTCTTCCATTTGCACATACCCCATTAGAAAGTCCTAAATCTTTTTGGATCTCAACCCTGTCTTAATGAATATTCTGGTTTCAGAAGACATTTCTAATGTTTCGCAGTCTGGTTTTGGGATAATAACTTGTCACACAAAATCACACAGAATCGATTTGGTTGGAAGAGACCTCTGGGATCATAGAGTCCAACCTTTGCCCTAACACCACTATGTCAGCTAGACCACGGCACTGAGTGCCACGTCCAGGCTTTTCTTGGTGACTCCACCAAAGTCCTTAAGTGCCTTTCTGTTCTGAGTCCCAGTGCTGGGGTAGTTGGTATGTGAGTAATCCTGTACCGAGTACTAAAAACTATGGTGGTGTTAGCAGCTTACTCAAGATTTTTTTGGGTTCTGCCTTGTTTTTATATGGGCTTGCAGACTGATACAGATTTTCAGTGATTTGTTAACGTAGGCAGCAAAGCTTGCAGTAATGAGTCGTGTATCTTTGTATCTGCTGTTAGTGACTCAGGTGAAAGAAAAGAGTAACTTAAATTGTTTTGACTGGCCTGAAGAATGAAACCTGGCAGTGTCAAATTGGCTAAGCCTTGTAAGGAAAGGTCTAAAACTTGGACTTCTGGGAGGTCAGTTTGCTATCGAATTTATGAGACCCTTTTATTTTATGTCACCCTTATGGCAGTCTCGGTCATGGTTAGCTGTATTGTCTCACAAAGTTGTCCTTTACCTGGTGATCCCCTCACCATCAGCTTCACTGCTGGCCTGGACACTGTGGGAACAATGATGGGGGATGTAACATTTTCCCTTTTTTTTCTTATGAATTCCTGTTTCTCTGCGTCCTGTAATCGATTTTTGTATGCTTACATAGTTTTGTGAGTTCTGTATCTATTTCTGTATCTTTATCCTCAGTCTCTCCATCTCCTCTTTTAGTCCCCTGCTTGCTTTCTCTTCCTTCACATGAAAAGCCAAAACAGCACTTGTAAAGTTATCTCTTTAATGGGGCAATTAATGGCAGATACAAAAATTGCTTGTGTTTTTTGTTAGTGATTTCCTGATCTGGTTGCAGCGCATACCCGAGGTGTCTATCACCGTGGCATCTCTGATGTGCAAACATATGAAGGAATGGTTTGAATCACCTGGGATGCGCCAGTGAGGCTGCAGTAGGAGGTATTAAAAGATACACTTGGAAACCATTCAGTATGCCACGGGGAATGAGGGGAGGACGGGTTGGTCGTTAAATACAGAAATCCTAAAGTGTGCCTCGTTGGTCCTCTGTTTATCCCAGAGGATCAGCAATTCAACGGGAAGGTGAGGTGGGAACGCGGCATTGGGAGGACACAGGCTCGGTGATGTAGACCCCACGGCTTGATTGCTCCTGCTCCAGGGAGCAGAAGTGCTGAGGCTGGGTCGTGAGCAGTGGGAGGGAGGCAGTCTGAGCCCGGGGGGTGGAGAAGGGCGAACAAGGGCTGCTGTGAGAGGGAATAGGTAAAGCACAGAATTAGAACAGGGAGAGGAATGTTAATAAGCTGAAAATACAAATAAAAAGCAGCCTCTTTTTAGGCAACCACAGAAAAACCAGGAGTAGCCTGGCTTTTACATTTGTGTTCTGGTGTGTTGTCTAAGAGCTGCTCCTCTGCTAAGGCAACAGACCAAATGTGCACTTACGGACTGCTCTGCAGCTGCAGGATGGGTGCTATGAAGCCAAGAGACATGGGAGACGGCGGTGGAGGTGTTTACCAAGGGGAGGCCTCCTGCGGTGATCCTCTGCTGCCCACTTGTCCCTTTTGTGCTATTACATACCAAATTCAGCCTGAACTTCTTTCTCTTGGTCAATCCCAGCTGGCAGAGGCAGATTGGGAATGAAGAGGTCAGCAGTTGGGATGTCTTGGAGCGCATACCTGTCTCTATCTGAGTTTGAGAGCATGCGCTCTGGGTCTGTGTCACTATTGTCATCCCGACTCTAGCTTCGAGGTACCTTGATAACCAATAACCTTTAAACAACAGCTCTGGAAGGGAAAGGGAACTTGACAATTGAGACTTTTGCCCCCCCTAGAAGTCCTTACTAGAGTCGGGTATGGACAAAGCCATGATGGGTTTAGTGCCAAGGAGGAGAGGAGTTACCAGGCTTATTCCCACAGATCTGTATACTCCCTCTTCTGCATTTAATGTGTTAGAATTTTTAGGGAATAGAAATAAGGCTGATGACCATGACTTTCTGATGGATAGCCATGAAGGTGTTGTAGATGACAGAATTTAGTGGCGTCTCCAGTTAAAAATGGGATCATCTGACTACCATGAATAGTTTCATGTCAGGGAACTCTGTAGTTAAGGAGTCACAGTCCAGCGTATACATGTGTAAGGTGGGAATTTCCAGGCAGGCAGTTGAAATGATTTGGACAGCTCATGTTTTTGATGGCATTCAAAGCTTCTGGCAGCTTGCTTTTGTCTTGGCGTGTGAGCGGACAGGGTCACGTGAAGCTTTCAGGTTGACCATACTGTCTCAGTTAGGGTTTGGGGAAAAGCTGGCATTCAGTTTTCATCTGATGTCAGCCAAAGACTAGGTAAGAATTCTAAATGGGATGTTAGTACGGAAAAAAAAATCTGGAAAATAGGAATAAGTTACGAGGCCATGGCATGTGCAGCTTAAAGGAAAGACAGAAGGGAGATATAACTGTCGTGGTAAACATGAGGAGTCACTATAAAGAAGACTGAGCCAAGTAATTTTCATCAATCAGTAACAGCAGAGCAGGTAATGAAAGGCTTAAATGTACACCAGGGAAAGTTTAGTGTAAATACAAGACGAGTTGAATTTCAGTCCCTTTTTTCATTAAGGGAGAGTGCCAGTGGGTGACTTCACCATCACAGGTGAGGTACCAGAAGTTGTGCTTTGTGTCTCTATCGGAAGATGCCGTTAACACTAATCCTAACTAATTCCTCCCCAGTACAGGCTGCAAAAGCAAATGGGAAAATCATCCATGCCAGAGAAATCAAACCCTTCCGATGCCTCGCTCTGAAAGGTGGAGGAAGAGACAGATATCAGCTGTGGGGCGGTTTAGGGGAACTCAGGATGATAGCAGTACATCAAACATCTGCATGTCAGCTGTGAAAAGCTTGGTGAGACAACCTGGGGGTGCTAACTGGTGTGCTTCAAGGAACAATGGGCACACCGGCCCTCGGGCTCTGCTTCAGTCAACTCCGTACTCAGCCTACGTGAGCACGGGAAGGCCGTGCCTGGCTGTGTGGTCATCTCCAACATAGCCGTTGGATTGAAATAAGTAAAAGCACTCAGCCAGCCACTTCTTAAATTGTGTCTTAGCTCTAATTTGGGTCCGTTCCATCAGCGGTGACAAGCGAGCAGTTGCAGCATTGCAACTGGCACCGACACGCTGAGGTTAAGGGCAGCGACACCAGGCAGGTACCCAGCATCAAGCTGAGAACGTCTGTGGTCAGCAGACCGAAATAGTCAGTGGTCCAGAAGCGTGCCGGTGAAGCTGGCATGGGCGTGACAATACGTGTGCATTGAGGTGCTGCACCTGCTTGTGAGTGTTGCTGGGACGGTGCTCAAACGCAAAGGAGCAGTTTTGCCATCTTCTTGTTTGGGATGGGTGCTTCCTGGACTAATTAAAGCAACCATCGCAATACCTGGTGAGAAAACACCCACTGTGGTATATGCTGCTGCTTTGCTTGTGTTTGAACCGGGTGACTTAAATGTGGATGATGCAGTGGCTCTGCAGGGGAAGCCGTTTGAGCATTTTATTGGAATTTCTATTTATTGCATCGTTAGTAGAAGTAGAGGGTTTTGCTCTGTAACAACAGGCTCCTTTGGTTTATGAAGTGTGTGTAAATCCGTTCCTGAGCTCCCGCAGTGCAGCATGCTGAGCCCTGCGCTCGTGCAGGCAGCAGAGCCTTTTGTAGGACCCCTGCAAATAAAATCTCAAGAGTGATATTTTGATTAATTACGTTGCCGT
This sequence comes from Cariama cristata, assembly GCF_000690535.1. Lineage (NCBI taxonomy): Eukaryota > Metazoa > Chordata > Aves > Cariamiformes > Cariamidae > Cariama > Cariama cristata. The sequence continues at coordinate 28,612 of NW_009603022.1, read as the reverse complement.
GAGAGTATGTGTGGAAGCTTGTATCTCTGAGTCCATAAAGTACAAGGGATAAGTGAGTTAGCATAGATGTTTTTGTTCATGTGCACACAATTCAGTTAACCAAGAGCCAGGTGCTCCTGAAAGTTGATGGGTCAAGCGGCTGGGGACGTCTGCATGAACATGTTGGGACGGCAGCTGTAGGGCAGCGTTAGCTGGGTAAGGTACCTGGGCACGTAAGCTCCGTACAGAGGGAGCCTTCGGACCAACACTAGCTCGTGCTTGGCAAGCTCAGCACACACGCAAGATTCCGTGCTCGTGCTTGGTTTCCCTCTGTTAGTGAGGTGGGAAAGGCAGGAACCGTCTTGGAAGCTTCTGTGGCTTTGTTTTGTTACTGCAGAGCCGTTGCTGAGGCGTTTGCAATGTCCCAGATAGCTGACAAAAATCAAAGCCGATGTTTAGGGCTGTGTGTTTTCCATCTTCCCATGGATCCTCAAGTACAGTGACTATGGGAGCATGGGCAATGTGTTTTGTTAATCACAGGAAGAAAAACTCGAGACATTTATCACCCAACGGGCTTGCTGTGCTTCCTTGGGTGAGAATGTCAGACAGCTTCTTAAGCACGACCCAAAATAAATGCAAATCGAGTCCTGCACGATAACAGTGTGCTAAAATCACTGGCTGAAAAGTTTCCAATGAGCAATTCTTGTAGTAGGTATCTGAGTTTTGCCTCATCCTTCTGCTATATGAACAAACACTTTAGACCTCTTGCTCTTTTTTTCCTCTTTCAAGCTCCAAAGACAGAGCTGTTCTGCCCCTCCAAGCGTTGCTGGCTTTGCTTCTGTTGGTGCATCGAGGACGTGGGAGCAGGACGCAGGCGGTCCCTTTTCCCTGCTAGGCTGAATCAAAACTGCTGCAAACTTATTTTTCTTGGGGAATTGAGCGCCAAGGTCAAGCAGAAACAGCATAAACTCTAACAGGCAGTCAGAGAGCTATATTTCTTAATAAAATTGTGTGTATCAGTTCTGTGGAGATTTCTATTTGTGTTTTTCAGAGTAATGGTTTGACTCGGGTACTTGCGGCTCTGTTGTCCCATGGGTTTCCCTGCCAGGGGGGTCAGGAACTTGTACTGCTCCTGAACTTTGCTCTTATTCAGCCAGCATCTCGGATGGAAAAGCTGCGCTGTTACTCACACCGAGGTACCAGGAGCAATTGTCAAGGGCAGGAATGGCAGTAGCAGAGCCAAGTCTGGAGAGCGGCAGTGGGAGGTGGTTGCTCATCTCTTCCCCCTCTCCATCCTGGCAGTCAGGCAAGTGCTTCCCTTTAATTTATCCAGATGTGTACTTTCCCCTTGGTATTACTAATTCCTCTTCTTCAGGTTTCCTTCCTTTCATTCCCTCACTGCATGAAATTTCAAAACACAGATCCTTAAAGAGCTGGCAAGAGGTTAGTTTGATTCATGAGGATGAAGTTCAGGTGTGCCCATCTTTACATAACCTTTTTTTAATTGCTGATTAAAGTGTAACAAGTTACCGGTGATTGGAATTAATTTTTTCCCCTGGCAGGCAGCAGTGGTGTGCCAAGGTCAATGAAACCTCAAAAGCATCTATCAAACACCTGCTCTGCCGGCATTGCGCTGCTGCTGACAGATGTACATTTTTAACCTGGCTGCTACATATTCACTTAAGCTGCTCTCTGAGAGCAGAGGAAAAGTGCCAACAGGGAAAGCATTCAGAAGATTGGATCTTTCTCATATGAAAATAGCTCCCTTTTCTTCCCTTTTTTTTTTTTAAAGATGAAGTCAAGTATGCTGCTGGTAGCATCGGGAGCATTTTTCCTGACCTGATCAAGCAGCTGTACAACCTGCACTTGAGTCCAGGGGATCAGGTAGGGGAGGGAGTTAATGGACAATTAAATAATTCCGGTGCTCTGCCTAGTTTTACGAGACTGAGAAGTGGTTTCCAAACCTGAGGACGTTGTGGTGCTGTCTGCCTGTTGCCGGCGAAGCAGGGAGCGCCATCAGCAGTAGGCAGCGTGCCAGCCCGGCGCAGCCTGTGTTGCAGCACACTGGGGCAGGAGCTGCCGCAGCGCTGCGGGCAGGGAGCCTCTCAGTCTGCTCCAGGCATCAGAGGTGGGTCGTGGTGGTCATGGTTTGCTTCTCTGTATGGGTTATCCAGCTCTGGACTGACTTTCTTGGGCAGCCCTGGTTCACACTGCGTTGCAGAGCGGTGCCCAGAACAGCCTGTGCATGATGGTTCAGGCCAAGTTTTGCATTTCTCCCATTGTTGGTAGCTCTGATAATCTCTAGAGCTGTTTCTTTGAGTGTTTTTTACCAAGTAATGTAGTTGGGCTTTGTTGATTCCCATCCAGTGGCTCTTCGTAGGCTGCCAACGCAGTACATCAGGCTTTATCTGGAGCAGAGCAAGGCATCACCTTGCAAAACCCAGTCTTTTAGACGTCTGCACTGGAACTTTCAGTATAATTAACCCCCCCCAAAATTAATACTTTGAGACCTTTGATCTTTCCAAATAAAAAGCCTTTAGGAACTTTTGCCTGCCTTTCTTTTTTAGTAGTAGTTTGGTGCCTGTGCAAACACTACCGCTTACTCTCAAATACATTATTTTATTTGGATGAGGAGGTTGCTGGGATTTAGGAAGATGTACAGTGTTTTCCTCCCTTTTTTTTTTTCTTCCTCTGTCATAGTTGTATATGCAACTTGACAAGAGATCCTGGCAGCCTGCTTCTCCAGAACAGTAAACAGAGCCAGTGCTGCAGTAATTTGCAGATAAATAATGTATTACAGCCTGTCAAATAAAGCTTTGGGCAAATACCACTTTAAAGGGTCATATAGTGTGAATCTGAATATTACCCTACAAATCATTATTTCCCAGACCCTTTTGATTTTTTATTATGTGCACCACAGCTCTCAGAACAGGTCACCTTTTTCAACTGCCCCTAAACCTGACAGAATTAGTTTTAGCAATATTTCTGCTATTGATGTTTGTTTAACCAGTGTAAATAAGCTCAAAAATCATCCATCAACACTTTTTTCTCCATCCAAAAGTCCTTGTAGATTTATTATTTTTTTTTTTTGCTATATCAATTGGAAACGTGACATGCATATGTTTATTTTTTAGATGCTTGCTTTGAGATTTTAGGGAATAGGTAGTTTGTTTGAATGGTTTTTAGGAGAGGCCTTCCTAGGAATTTAAGAGCCTGTTAAAATACAGCTAGATATTTTGCTAATATCAGTGTTTTAAGAGGGTAGAAACTATATTGCCGGGATGCCTGGCTGCAGCTAGTTTGAAGTTCAAGAACATCTACATCAAATTTACAGAAGATGGGTTTAAGAGTATTTCTGAAAAATCGAAGTTTGAAGATGGTGATTCTTGCACAGCAGGAGTACTATACTTTGTGGTATTTGTGTTTAATATCCCTCTTAAAACTGATGTGACCATATTTCATATTCTTTCCTGGTGTTTATAGACTAGCAATGTGCGGTAACTCTCGGATGAGCCCATGCAGTGATAGGTGTGGGCATAATTGCAGAAAAAGCAGCGCAGAGTATCGGTTCATCCATATGGCTCAGCAGTTGGCACTCCTGTCACGGGATAAGTCCGGGGAATACCGATTGAAGTCCCAAAGCACAGACCAAGCTGATATCCCCATCCCATCACTCCGGGGCTGCTGGTAGGGTTGCACCGTAGAGGTAATCAGCAAACAGCATGGGAGGTGCTACTGCTTTTTCTTTTGGTGATGCTTTAGGAAAAGTCCAAGCTGTGTTTTCATCGTGCTGCGTCGTGTTACAGCCGGGTGTTTCCATCTGGCGACGATGGGCTTTGAAGCCCTTGCTGGTTTTGGTTGATTTTAAACGCCGTTTGAACCTACACTGAGTGCAGCCATTGGAAGGGCGTGATGTTTTTTTTAAACAATCTTCTCCAGCAAACAAAGAAAGCAAAATAAAATAAGCCACCGTTCAGTGTACAGACCAAAAATCCCGTGCCAGGTTAGGAAGGAGAAGAAAACCCACTTTTCGAGCATGAGGTTTTGACATCCGTTTGTGGTTGAATGGTGATGCTAAGTCCTCTCTAAGGGCTTTGGTGCTCTGGCATCCCTCCGTGGGCAACTGCAGAGCCGGTGCTGCTCCCTTGGGCATAGTTCAGTCTGGTGGCAGCAACGACAACCCACTGCTCCCTGGTTTTTTAAGCAGGTTTTTTTTTTTTTTCATACTTGCAATCTCTGATTAGACAGGGCTTCGGCACTGGGGTTTCAGGTAGAAATTTCCCATATGAATGCTATTGGTTATGACTAATTTAATGAGGAGCAAGTAGAGTCAGCTGGCATGAGAAGTCTTCCCCTGAGGAACATCTGGTACCCAAGCTTGACCGTTTTCTGAAGGAAGGGATGTCCTGGGGGCAAGTTAAAATCTCATCCTAGATTTTTGTTCCGAAACACCGCCGTGTCTCAGCTGAAGCTACATGTTGTGCCGCACCGAGCCCGGACTAGAAGGGGCAATTCAGCCCTTACCCCACAACATATGGCATGCCAGGGCTGCAGGTCTGTGCTCAGAGAGACACGATGCTGTTTATACCCTAAACCTTTGGTTTAAATGACTTTTCCTGGTTTCCTTGTTGTTTCTCAGATTGGAAAAGTCTACATTTATGAGGTGCACGGTCCGAGTCCACGGCAGCATTTGCAATGCCCCATTTCCACGGTTAAGGAGGACCCAGAGGAGGTCCTCCTGCCCATGCCAGATGGCTCCTTAGCCATCAGAGCTGCTTCATTTCCCAGCAATCAGCCTTGCAGCCAGTGGTGGCAGAAGGAGAGATGAAAGGAAACCAATGTCTGTGTTTAAGAAGTTCCAGTGGTTTTTTTTGAATAAAGACGTTTCTCATGGTCAGGTCTCTGAATTGGTTCAGGCTGAATGCTTCTTAGAAGCTGGCATTTGATTTCCCACAAGAGAAGGTGGATTGAGTTAGTGGGGAAAAAAAATAGTGAAGTCAGGAAGCAGGGGGATTATGGGTTTGTCGTTTTATGATGGATCCTTGTATTGCCTTTCTGTGAAGTTATGCAGTTAAGGGGATATGGAAGCAGAGGAAATTGTTTATTTGTCTTCTGCTCTCCTCATGTGATGAAGCCTTTCCTCCATGTGTTGAAGAAAAGAGGGTAGGGTAATTTATTCAGACAGAAAGCTAATCTAGAAGGACGCTTACCCACATTTCAGTTTATAGAAGAATATGAAGATGTTCATCCTGTCTGATTTGGGGGGGGTGGCGGGGGGGAAAGGGGTATTTAACACATGTTTAAGACTGAGTAGTTTTTTAAATGATTGTAGAAAGTATCCTGATGTGGTATATGGACTGGCTACTGGGACTGGGCTAGCAAAGCTGGGTCAGGGTGGCAGTGGGAGGGTGCTGTGCCCCATTTCTCCTACCTCCTTACCCTCCCATAAACGCCTTTCATTTTCTTGCACATCACATTGGCTTTTAATTAGTTTCAAAATACTGCCTATTATATTTTAGGCTAATTTCTTCAGCATCTCGGGTGTCCTGGCTTGAGGGAAGAACACTGGAGAGTGATATATTTCATTATTTACTGGATCCTTGATGCTGTGCAGATGCAGAATCCGCTGCTGGCACCAAGTGGCTGCGGGTGGAAGCTGCTCCGGAGGCGTTGGACTCACCAGCCGTCTGTGTTGCACGCATAGATTTAGGGGCTGCTGTTTGGAGGGGGGGTAGGACCCCCTGTTCCCTCTCTAGTTTCCCCAGTGGTGGGTGTCACACATGGGAGCTGCTTTGTCCCACACTGGCTGGTGCCCTGCGATGCCAGCTGAGCGATTGCCTTGGCCGTGCTTTTCCTTTCTTAAGATATATGAAAGGGAAAAGGCTGTCAGAGGACTTGTTTGCTTGTAATAAATCTCAGCGTGCTCTGCCCTGCATCCCATCCTTGTGGGTTTTGGGGTTGGTTTTGCCCCCCTCCCCAAGTGACTGGAAAAATAACCTGTACAGTAACATCACATGCATGAAGGCAAAGGATCGTGATTACCTGGGAAAAGACACTATTCTCCCTGCCTTTTCAAATACATGGGGATTTTGCACACTTAACACTGTTCATATACTGTGTATTGAGTACTGAAAGAAAAATTACTGTAGGCTTTGCACCCTCCTTCATTTTCAAGTGGAGATGACAGGTGAGCTGTGTTGGGTTGGCCAGAAGATGTTTAAGAAAGCAGGAGGGCACAAGTGTGGTACCTCTGCTCCCAGAGAGGGAGGTGGGAAAGGAGGTGGCAGGGATAGATGTTTGTTTCAAAGCTGAAATCAAGGGTTTTTTCCACTCACAAATCATTTGAAGTCAAGTTTCTTTATGAATAAACACAATTGCTAAAATACCAGAAAAAAACAGGCAGAATTCTCTCACCAAAATTTTTGGTTTTCTGTATCGTCTTTAAACATCCCCCACTCATCCCTTCTGTAATTAATGTAAATGTCTCTGACACTAGCTTGGAGGCAAATCTCAAACTTTCGTTACCCATCACCGTGGTTTTGTTGCTTTTTCTCACTTCAGTGGTGATTGTATTTGAATTGGGAATCTAGTTGTTGACCAGCTCTCGCTTGCCAACCCCTTTGTAGGCTGGCCTTTGCAATGAACGCCGCTGTGTATGGGAGAGCAAAACGCTTGGCTGCCAGGAATTGACTTTTGCGTCTGTGAGTGTCTCGGTTTAATGTTAGAGGTGTTCATTTTAAAGTGAGATAAATCTGGAATAAGAAGCATTAATTCCATGGTTTCCAGGCTTTTTTTTTCATGTGAATAATGTTTGTGTGGTGTCTTGACTCATCACTGCACCTGATAGCCACCTGCAGAAATTAAAAGTTGGAACCAGTTTTGGAGCCCACAGGGAGGGGGAATGAGTTTGCTTATTCACAGGGTCTCAGGACAATTTTGTACTTTAGAGAGGTTTGTATAAATAACTTATTTTAGTTCCTTCATCTTAGATTTGTTTTATCTTTAGTTTGTCCTTTAACAGAGTCTCCCAGCTGTGCGATAAATCAAAAGACTAAAACTCTTTTGTCTTATGCAGTGGGTCTGCTGCAGGAGAGGCTCTTGCCACTGCTGTGATCAAGACTCAGGCTGTGGCAGTAGGATGGGTGCTCTACTTCACTTTCAATAAATTTTGTAAGATGCCAAAAATACTGTGACCGTCAGCATATTGATTGTGCCCCACGTTTCGATACTGGCTGCTCAGAGCTGGTGAGATCCTTGTACTTGAGTATTGGAGTTATTTTGAACAGACACTGTAGAAAGGTTTGCCTCCAGAAGGGCTTTCCTCACCTGCCTTGGCTCGTGTCTTTGAAGCCGATGCAATAGCACTTGTTGATCTTGATTTTCCCTGTAGGACAAAAGAATCCCCGGTGCCTGGTCTAGACCAGGTTACCCAAACCCAGGTTTTATGTGTTTTGCTACACCTCTGTCCATCCTTTCCTTGCGTGAGTGATGGTTGAAAGCATGCCAGTAGTACCTGCTGTGAAACTTTTGGGGCAGTATGCTTTGTTTTCATAATTAGTGGGTGCTAAGTGGCATCAGGCAACCTCTTGGGGGGAGAAATTTGTCATGTGGCTGTTTAGACATATCAGTCCAGCTACGGCTTCCCACCGAGGAAATCCCTAAAACTCCAAGGACCAAAAGCTGAGAAGGTGAATCGCAGGAGGAATAAGCATTTTTTCTCCATTGCTTATTCTGTAGCTATAAATGTTTAGTAATAGGTACCACTAAATAAGACAACTTTGTTTATCCGTTTTCAATAGTGACATTTGAGATCTAGAAGTTAGTTTGCATTGAATTTTACAAGTAATCCTGCTTAAAGCATGTTTGTCTGCCTTTCTCCCAGCTGCATGACTGCGAACATTGATTGGAAATTAGTCTTATTCTTAATGTACCAACTTTCCCCAGGTAATCCTTAAACTGTAGGTGTGTTTTCATCTTTTAATTGGGAAAACCCGAGCGAGGGGAGCCGAAGGGCTCACTGAGACCCTCTGCAGCAGCAGTGGGGCAGTCGCTTTGAACATCTCAGGGCCACGGCTGAAAATGGGAAAGAAAGAGGAAAGCTAACCTGAAATTGTGTTTCATCATCGTGCTCCTGTTAAGACTTCTTCAGCCTGGCATTTAGAGAATAATCCTGCTTTCTTATCTTAAAGTTGGCACCAAAAGGCTTTGTGTGAGGCACATCAGGAGAAAAATGAAAAGATTTTTTAATTTTTCTTTTCTGGTCTTTTTTGCATCCACTATTGCAAATCTGACCACTGAGTGCCTAGTTACAAAAAAAAAAACTGTGAGGAGCTGACGTTTTTTCATTTCCCCGTCTGCAAGACTGCAGGGAGCTGTGCTGCTTCTGTTACCCGGTGGAGCTGCATAATGCCCGCTCCTTAATGCAGGGCAGGGGGAAAGCTCCGGGGGGCTTTTAGGCACTGACTCAAGACTTTCCTAAGCATATTCACCACTTATGAGGTTGATTGGAGATATTCGGACCCATTTCTTATCCTTTAATAAAAGACGCTACCTAAAGCTCTGCTAAAACTTGGGATATTTGAAGGCAGTTGGTAGAAAAACACGGGTTTATGTCTTTGGGGATGAAATTAGGAATATTATAGCAGAAGAAAGCATCAGTGCTGCTTTTGAAACAGCACTGACTGCGAATTTTTGCGTCCCTTGGGTATTGTAAAACTTCTTCACATTCTTCAAACATGGCAGAAATGACTACCTCTGCTTTTTTAATGAAGAACACTTACTTTTCCTCCAAATGACTTCTCCCTCTCCTTTCCCCAGCATGCAAGAAGGGGAGAGGAGAAGGAAGAGGAGGGGTTTTGCATCGTCAGTAACCCCCAAAGTCTGTATCAGATGACAGTAAAAAGTGCTATCTTCTTCCCAAATACTGTGTGGGCCACTCAAGCAGAAGCACAAGGTACTAAGAAGCAGAATTTGTCCAGTTGGGAGCTGTCTCCTGCCAGTGTAGTCCGTCCAAACCCCTCCAGCCCTGGCACTTCATGCATTTCAAATGCAATAGGAATCACTTAGCGTCCCACTGGGAAAAGCAGTGAAAGTCTGGCTGATATGCTAATAATTAAAAAATATTTACCCCCCCAACTTGGCATGAGTATGGAAATTGTAATATCTTGTTTGCAAGCAACCTAGTCGCTATATAGCGTAACTGAAGAGCACTGTATCTTAAAAGCATATATAGCTGCTGCGTCTGGAGCTCTGCCTACACAAGGATTGAAAGTGAAGCTGGTGGAGCTGATGGCTTTCATCTCCCCATCTTCATCTCAGTTGGGTGCCTTGCTGGCTTTTGTGTTAGCTGTGTAATTAAGCACAGAAGAGCAGTTGAGGCAGAAATGGTTAACTCGCCGAGCAATATAATGTCAAGTCGGCGGTACTAAGCTGTTCCGGAGGAGTTGAAAAATATTTGTTAAAAGTCGTCTTCTGGCTTGTGATCAGCTATAGCGTAGGTCATTTGTTTTCTGATAAATTTGAAGGAAATCAAATAAGGGAACCTGAATGCTGAGATCTGTGAAACCGAAGTCGGCTGAAGTCTTACCGTTGATGTTTGTAAAGCCACAAAGAGGTGGGGGGAAAAAAGGAAAAGATGAAATCTGCATTATTCAGCTAGCAGAGACCTGGTGCTCCAACCCAGCACCTTCCCAAGCTGGGGAATTCCTCTTCCCTTCTCCCCTGCAGCAAAAGCCAGGAGAACGTGAACTAACGCTGGAGAGATGGGTGAATGGAGAAAACCTTTCTCTGCCAAAGGGTTTGTGGGAAGTTCTGCAGGAGCCTCACAGCAGCATTCATGAAGGTTGGGGAGTGGAAGGGGCTAAGGACAAGGAGAACTTTCTGGGACTGGGGAAGGTGAGGTCTAGAGGCATCCATGAACCTTCCCTTGCTGGGACACTGGTACAGGGCTTGGAGGAGAGAAGAGCTAAAATGAGACTTAGTTTTTGCAAGACTTTTCTTTCCTGGTTTATTAACCACCATCCCCCTTTATAGCCATTGTGTAACCACTTCTACATGTGCTTCTTTTGAGGCATGCATTTGCACGTTAGCTCAGTCCTGCACAGATCTTTGATCGATCAGAAAAGGTCACTGCAGCAGCCAAATTCTTGGGATGCTTGCTCAGACCTCCGAGCTGGAAGTATGCGTGAAGAACACCACAGTATTTCTCCTTGCTTTCCACCCCTTGGGAGACCTGTGGATGCTAGCTTGGTTTCAAGTTCACGTAATCATCCCGCCTTTTCAAGTCCAACTTTACCAGTGCTGTCCTCCTGTGAGATAAAAGTAGGAGGGCGAGATACAAAGAGTTCTTCCAGAAGTTGTCCAAGAAATAGCACGCAGGGAAAATGTTGTCTTATTGATGGAGACAGTCCTGGGGAAAGCAAATACTCAAATGCATTAGGATTTCTTCTTCATGAGCATTTCCTGCAGTGTTCATTTTTTGTTACAGTACCTTTTTATGCCCTTACCCAGGCTGGAGCTTTCTGCTGCACTGTCTTGTTTTCATCTCCCTTTATTTTTTTTATATTTTTTTTTTTTTCCCCCTTGCAGTTTGAGCGGCACGACCCGGTGGAGGGGCGGATCACGGAGCGGCAGTTCGGCAGCATGCTGCTGGCCTACAGTGGGGTACAGTCCAAGAAGCTCACCGTCATGCTGAAGCAGCTCAAGAAGCACTTCCAAGACGGAGAGGTCAGTGGTGTTCACGGCAGACTCGGGAAGTTGCGCTGGGGGCAGCTGTACCGCACCATACTGAGAAATAAGTAAGCGATTTCCATCTTCTTAAGAAAAGCACCTGCATCTTGTTAAGCAGTGCAGGGAGAAACACTGACTTTGCAGATGATAAATACTTTGCCAGCAGCAGGAAGATGGAAGAGGTGGGAGTGCGGTGGTCAGTGTCCAGACCGGGTTGTAGGCTTGTCCCTATTAAAATGGATGCTGTAATTTTCAAAATTTAAATTCGCTGAACGGCACCCTGGGTCTGGAGCTAGAATAAACATTGGAGACTTGTTCCTAGTTACTGGCTCGACCTTGGATTAATTAGCTGCTGCGACTGGGCAGTTTATTATTTAGTTATTAACTTATGTGAAAAATTATTTTAATTACTCATGATTTAGAGGGGAATAAAGTTGCAGATCCTACCCTCATTAATTTAGTGAGAGACCTTGGAATAAGACATCCATACCGAAAGGATGTGCTTTTTCGGGTAAGGCAAGTATGGGCGGCTAAATTACTTCAGTATTAGAATTTCACGTCTGCTTCTATAGATGGATTGTTCTTCTGTTAACTAGATTATAAACAAGCAATTCGTCCGAGGGAGAATGGGTGGAAAGTCTTTGGCTGTGTATTGGATCAGTCTGGGTGTTTTAGAGCTGCTTCCTCCTGACATCAGAATTGGTGTTTATTTCTTAACTGATTTAGATGCAAAGTGTGTTATGAAACTCAAGTGTTGGCCAGGGTCTAGACCTTTTTTTGTCCCTTTTTGGTGCCTTAACTGGACTCCTGTGGTGTGCAGGAATTTTTTTTTTGCTCAGTTCATGTCAAACCACTCCAGTGACTTTTTTCCCCCCTATTTTCTCCCTCTTTCACTGGTGCTGGAGGAGAATTTGGGTGTATTGAAGTAGTGAGGCATGTAGACTAATAGGTTTCTATTAACTGCAAATAATGCCCAAAAGTTAAAAACTAGAGCAAACGGTAAGCGACCGAAAAGGCCATGCTCAGAGCTGCGTTCCTGCCGGAGGAGCCGCAGTACCTGCAGTTTCTCGTGGCCTTGGGGTGCCAGAAAGAACGTTTTTTTGCAGATTCCCTCATGTTTTGTAGGAAAATAGCCTCAATATTTAATAGACTGTTATCAATAGATGGTGTCAACGTGTCATCGGAGCTGAGATGCCTTGCGTGCTAATAATTGGAAATCTCACTTCTCAAGCTCTTTGTTGCCGGTTTAAATAAGACCATTGATGTTTCCAAGGTTGTGTCCGTTTATTGGATCTTTGAGCAAGACACTGCAGATTGAGCTTTTCTAATACTTCTGCTCCCCTTGAGTTTTAAAGGGAATCATTTGATTTCTCATGGAAAAAATACTTAACTGTGATGCGCGTGTAACACAAAATACCAGCGCTGTTGTTAATGTTCCCAAACTGTTGATTCTTTTGCTGTGATTTGGCCTTTTTTTAATATGTATATACACATACACACACATATATCTATTATTGAACAGTAGCTGGGTATATGAGAAATTAGGCAGAGGGAGTTATTTTGTAAGGTTTATTGCAGCAGATGTTTTCTTCCTTTCATGTGTAAGCCAAGACTGACATCTGTGGCAGAGGAAGAACTTTTTGTTCTTACCTTATTCCTCATTCCCAAATCAGCCAGATTGTGTTCTATTTGCAGACAACCGGATTCAGAGCAAGCCTTTTTCTTTCTTTATTCCAAGGACTTTCAAGGAGAGAAATTGGGGAATAGGACAAAAAAATGACATCTGCAAGAAACAGAATTGGTGGAAAACACTTAATTCCTTAGACCTGGGGGATTGAATCACGCAAAATCCTAAAGCGAGACGGCCTCTCTGTTAACAAGTACAAGATATTTAATGGTTTAAGGAGCTGTAAAGGATGCAAGAAGTGCCAGCCACTTTGCACTGGAGGCAGATAAGCATTTTCTGCAGCCCGGGCAGCTCAAACTCAGCGCTTATGCAGAGCTAGAAAAATCAGGCACTGAAATCCTCCACTTCAGCAGGTTTTAGTTCACGGAGAATCTAACCTGGTGCCTTACTTTGCATTGTCTTCTATGCAAGAGAGCCTTTTCTTGAAAGTTTGTGGGGTTCTTTTTTCCCCTGGGGTATCTTAGAAGACCATATCCCTTGGAGACTTGCATGCAGCACTTTCTATCTAAATACACTTATCTACTTATCTTGGATCACACTGGTGCAGCTGTCAGTGTTTTTACATAGCTTAAATTTCCCCATCTCTTTAGAAATAGGGCTGCCATGACCAGAATGATGTTAACAGCCTTTCGACCTTTCTGGAAAAGTTACTCAGGGATGCTCTTGCGAAGTTTTCTTTGTAAATGAACGGGGTATTAAGCCAGAGAGTGTTCTCACACTTTAAACTGCAAAAGCTTGATGCTGGCATTGCTTCTTCCTCTGTGTTTGCAACGCAGACATCTGCAGGGCAAGCAGCTGCTTCCGTCGAGCTCTGCTTTACTCCCATCGTATAAAAAGGGAGCGGAGCCGGTGCTATCCACTGCTCTCCCTTTGGCTCACAGACCTCACAGAGACGTTAAAGCCACCCAGCTGCTTGATTTATCCTATAATACTTTCCAGTCACTGAACACCTTGTAGGTCAGAGAGGTTTACAATGCAAACATGTTTTACAGAAATTTTTTTTCCCCAAATCCCTTCTTTTCACGCTTTGCTAGCCTATTTTTATAGCAGCGTAGTATTATTACCTGCACAGTTCACTAACCTGGTGTAACGCCCCTCTATGTCGAAAGCAGTAGGGGTTTTGACTTGCTATAGCTTTCCAAAGAAAGTGGAAATAAAATAATTTTTAATAGTGTGATGCTGGGAGGGGAATAGCAGTAATTGTACCAAACCTACACAGCAAGCTTTACCTTGGAAATGCAATTTACCTTGTGAGTGCTTTCTTATGAAATCTGTCAAACATCATCTTCATTGTCTGATGTAATTACCTTCTCTGCACAAGGCAACGCTGGCAGCCTCCAAAACATTAAAGCTCTGCTTTTAATCTAACCTTTAGCCGTTTTCCAACGTTGTTATTCTACATACCTGCTTTTGGGGATGGCACGTTTTCTTGTATTAATTGATAATCTGCTTTCATTTTTGCTTTTCTTGAGGAAAAATCCCATCTTACCCTGGATATGTGAACTGCTCTGCATATTCAGTGGAGCTGCCCCACCCTGCTTTCTTTAAAATTGCTTACAGTCCTCCCCCTTGAGAGATACTACTCAGCTGCTTTTCTCCTGGTAAGGAGGAGTTGAGTCGTCGGTAGTATTTACAAGCAAGGTATTTGCTTTGTGATTCCCTTACCACTAGAAAACCAAGCTGACGCTTCAGAAACTAGTGATTCAGGTCATCTTCTACATGTGCTTTGGGGGCTGTGTAGCATATTTTTCTGTTGAGATGGCAGAGAGGGGGAGCACGAAGTAATTCTCCCCGGCTGAAACCAGGGTTCTCAGGTGAAAAGCCCTAACCTTTGCAGAAGGTATTTGAGCTGTCACAAGATGCCTGTTGCAAGCAGATACGCGTTTCTGCAGTCTGCCTGCTTATGTATCGCTAGGATTATTTAAATGATGAAAGGACACAGGCTTATGAATTAACAGCTAGATCTACAAATGCCTTGAAGTGATCGTTCATATCCCATAATCACTATCCTGGTGCTTTCCAGATACGCAGTTTCTTGTGATTCCAAATTAACACAAGCCTCTTGGATAGAATGGGAACGTCTATTGGACTTTCAACGGAGACATTGAATAACTTAGGACTGAGCATGAATTCCCATACTCAGACTTCTGACTGATGAAGGTGATCAGTCATCTGTTGTCTTGTCAGTGCAAGCCTGAGACTGCCTCAGGCTCTGATTTTATTTTTACTTTGGTAGCTGGAAAGGAGTTAATACTGATGCCAGCCTCAACTATAGGATTCATCAATAAAATAAATTTCATAATACTCATGGCATTTTTGCTACAGAGACTCAGTATCTCTGCCCACATGAAAGCCCGGATTTGTAGGATACCCTTGTACACCTTTGGTTTTGCTTTTTCAGCTGGTGAGAGGACCACAAGGTTACATACATGAGCATGTAAACCTTCCCTGTTACCCACTGAAGCAACAGCAACTGCAGTGTTGGTACTAAACAAGGGGCCGTTTTCCACGCACAGCAACACTGTTTGGCCTTGAGATCTGCCGTTTCGTGGTGGAAGATTCCAGGAAAATGCGAAGTTTAGGGCTCTTAACTTAGAATAGCTGCTGGGATGCCTTGCAGCCACTACTACAAACCTCAGATGTCCCAAAGAGAGCAGGTAAATCACAGCACAGTGTCTTCTCCTGGCCTGAAAGTGGCCGTGCAGCTCCTGGTTCCTGCCAGCTTTCCACATTTTTAGTGCTCTGTTCCCAGGCAGGAGCATGTCCGTCAGGAAATGCACAGCAGGGAAGCTTCCGAGTGGGCATCTGAATTGCAAAGGTATTTTTCTCTTGTAGATCCGTTGTATAAAACAGAGGAATTTTCTCAGTACTTCCTGCAGAGGTACCTGATTTCTTTGATTTTTTTTTTTTTTTTTTTTTGGTGCTAGGACAGTGTATTATTTAATTCTGCCATACATCTTTTAGCATGCCAATTGGGAAGCGGAGCAGGTATACATTTTAAAAAAGCTCTCTGTATAGTAACTGGGGATTTTTTTTCAGATCCATTGTCCACATGTGCATTTTGCTATCTCATCCTTTTTGGTCTGGATCCATGAATCCAGGGCCAACAAAGCCTGCTGTGGCATTTGTTGGCGTGCACGCTGTGCAACAAACATCAGCGGTGCATTACCACATACTCAGTTATAGCAAAGATAGGAACAAGCTGCAAATTTTCTGTAATTCTTCTGCTTACGCTTTTAGAGGCACCATGTCTGTATGAGAAGATTGTAAAAAATGTGCTTTTTCTTTCAAAAAAGATAAGTGGCTCCTTCCCTGATTAGAAGATGTTGGGAAGAGTTTGAGCAGGGTTACAATGGATTGTATAAGTTTATATTTGACAGTACCCACTGAATGTGCGCTCTTCCATCCAGACCGTGAAACCATGCCATGTTATGCAGTTGGGATTTTCAGAATCTTGCTATATTGGTGTGTCGTGCTAGACAGGATAGACAGGAGCCTGAACCTGAACTCCACTTGACAAACTGATTTATCTCTTCCAGAGAGTAAGGCTGAGTGGTTATTACCGTGGTGATGATTTACCTCCTCCATTGGCTTTGGGCTGTGGTGGGGGGGTTTGGAGGTTGCAGCTCTTGTCTCAGCGCTGATGCAGTGGTGCTGGTGCTAAATGGGTTGATAAAATCAGGTGTTGTGTAGTGTAACTGGGTGGGAGTCCCAGAGCTGTGCTCGTCAACAGTTGCTGACCGGTGGGATCGGTGCAGAGGAGCGTGTCGCTTATCTATCCCCTGCCTGCCCATCGGCTGCGCTGGGATGCAGCGGTGCCAGTGCTACGGGATCTCGGGATTCCTTTCCATGACTATCCGGGTGCATGTCTGTAGGACTCACCGGGCACATGTTTGCCTGTCCCAGGGTGAGCCGAGCCCCAAGCGACTGTGCCGGTAAGTAGAGCAGACAGCGATGCAGCCCCGCAGCCAAGGCTAACTGGGGCACATCTATACGTGCTGTGGTTTGCAATGTCACCTTCTGTGACACTGGGTAAGATGTGGATCCCCCCAGGGATCTCTGCATCTCTTGGGAGGGACCTTGCAGCACGTGATCTATTTCATTATTGTTGTTGCAAGTGTGCAGGCTTAGGAAAAAAAAATATATAAATGAACCTGCTTGCAGCGGTCTCCTGGATCCCAGCCACAGGCTTATGGTGTGTCCGCTCTTCTGGGCGAGAACTGACTGCAAAGCAAGGGCCAGAGAAATGCTTTTCGGTCTCTGTCACCGCTGACTGTGCATGGGGAAGTCCTTTCCCGTTGCACGACTGGTGGGGCTGGGAGGGGAGCAGAGGCAGTTAACAAAAGTACAAGTCACAAACCATATTCTCAAGTGCCAAGGTAGGAGTGTTTTGAGTGTGCAGATGAATTCCCATCTGGCTGCAGTTTTGGGCTGATGAGTCACTTTGTCGTTCATAATCGAGGTAGTGTCATGATCTCCTTTTCCCATCGCTGTAAGACTGTCTTTTCTATGTCATAGGGGCTGACGTTTGAAGAGGTGGAGAGCTTCTTCACTTTTCTGAAGAACATAAACGATGTGGACACTGCTTTGAGCTTCTACCACATGGCTGGAGCTTCACTTGATAAAGGTATTAAAACTTGAGAGACGGACAGGCGCTGCAAGCTTGAGGGAGCACAGCTCATGCCCTGTCTTTGGAGTTGGGAAGATGTCAAATAAACCCAGACTGACAGGTTAAAAATGTACCGAAATCGCAGTTCCTCCCTGTAATGAGAGGTTTAACTTGCTATGCCCATGGATAAAGCAGGATTTTGGGTTTTGTATTTCCCCAGTTTTAGATATAGAGGGGGAAAAAAGGCTGAAATGTATATAGCCTGATTAGGAAGCAGTGATTGCACAGTGACCGGTTAGGAAAGCAGTGATATCATGGTGGTATCTTCAGAAGGACTGTTCAGGCCTGATGCCTGCAGAGGCAAGATGACCTAGTGAGTGTATCACAGGCTCTGGTACCAGATCCCAGGCACACCAGTGTTTCTTCTTCATCCCTGTCTTCTGAAGTGACTTTTTTTCTTTGACAAAGTACTTGAAAAATTATTGTTGGCAAAGCCAAGCAGTATTATAAGAAGTATTCTTGCAAACTGCATCTTCCGTAGAGGTCTCCATGATTGACGCGGCAGAGGCACTAACAAGCAGTGGAGCTGGTGGTAGGGACTGTTCAACCCTTGTTTTCTTTCAGCTTTGTTTAAAAATAAGAGACTTTGCCTAGAAAGAAGAGCTGTTCAGCTGGATGCTGCATTTCTGATCTGAAATCCAAGTAATGGCAAGCACCTTTGGAGCTCCCAGGAGTGCTGGAGGGAAGGAGGGGGAGCACTGGAACCCCACTGAGGTCCCAGACTAAGCATTATTAAAGTCTGTCAAGAGCAGACTGTCTTCAGATAACCCACAGTCCAGAGGCTGTGCGTGACCAGAGGAGCTAGCTGAATAAACCTCAGAGCTGGTGTTTTCTGGGAAGCTTGGTAATGGTGTGGTTTATCGATCAGACCAATCCCTATCCTTCTTCATCTCATCATGTGTTTCTTTTTCTGAGCTAATCCATATCAGATATGACACACTGATTTAAAAAAAAACAAAACAAACAAACAAACAAAACCCCACACAAACCATACATAAAAAAAGTCCAGCTCTCTGCTGCCAGGATCTGTCACAAGTGTGTGCTTTTCTTTTCTAGATCGTTTTCTTAAGAGTTGTTTTCTTAAAATGCTTAGACTGGGAATATAAAAAAAGATGGCAAACTCATTAAAAGTTTTTTAGGCTAAGTGGAAACTCTTGTCTACTGGAAAGTTAAAGCTGATGTATTTAGGCAGCTGCAGAATTAAATGCTTAGGAAGTAAGCTATTCTTCCAACTGCTGTTGTTAGGGGAATGTTAAGACATTAATAGGTTTTTGGGCAGTGGAATTACAAGGGGAGTCAAACTTGTCACATCTCTTCTTGTATGTGTCAACAGCCCTCCTCATCTTTGATTTTTTTGGGGGAAATCATCTGTACTGTTTGTTCTAGATGATTATTATCTTAAGACTTAAAAGAACCTGATAGGATTTTCTTTCATTTAAAAGTAAACAATATGAAGTACAGATGTGCTGCTGCCGTGCAGAGCCCTTTCTGCAGTGTCCCATAAGGAGGTGATAGCCCAGCAAATCCAATTTACTCAGTGTCTACAGTAAATTAGCAATTGCCCCGTCAAGCAATATGTATTTGTGGAGTATTTAGGTCCATGTCCAGTTGGTAAATCAGTGTTATTGCTGTTTAATTACGTGCGATTAATGAGCTTGTGCTGGAGCCACAGCTGTTGAGCTGGGAGTATTTGGCTGGGGTAAGTAAACCTTGGGGAGGGTTGGTGGTGTGCAGGGCATAGCTTCAGACCCCTCACGTGCTCGGTTGTCCCCGGACCCCTGTCCCCTCATCCCTGCCTGCAGAGTCTTGGCTGTCAGGAGAGATTTCCTCGGGTTCGTGCAGAAGAGGAGGGTTATCCTGCAAATCCCCTTTTTGTGTGTGTCTGGTAGCTGACACGAATCACCCTCGCATCCTTCTGTGCTGCTCAACCCAGAGATGCTCTGGGCAGGAGGCACGAAGAGACTGGTTTGCTGTGGTCCTAACGAAGGTGCAAAGCAAGCTGCAGCGATACACCTGGGTTTTGCAGTAGGGATCTGTGTGCTCCCATGCCTAAATTGTCTATGCATTACCTGTTTCCAAATGCGTGCACTCTGAGTCTGGATATTGCACCCACAAATCAAATAAGCAATAAATGGGGTGTACTCTTTCAAAAGTCAAGCTTTCACAAGGTTGCTTATTAAAAACCAACAAATGTAAAAAAGTTACTCCTCATATGGGGAGGAGGAAGAGGGTGGTTTCTGTATCAAATAAATTGCTGCTTAACCTAATGCAGCAAACGTTATAATAATTTTAAAAGGGATGTTTAAAATTTAAGAGGGGGGAAAAAAATGAATGTCACCAAACAGCCACAGCTTGACAAGCTGTTTTCTGTGTTGAATTCAAAGTAGCCTCTTCTAAAAAGGATCATAAACCTGTATTTTAATGACCCATAGAATAACAAACTGATTATTTGTTAGTCCATTTTTCATTTTACCAGAAACATAATAGCTGTCATTCTCTTAAATCATAAGCATTACTTAGACAACTTTCTCAGCCTGGGCTTACAGCTGGCAGCAGGACAGGAGCTGAATTCCTCGCTTATTCCCCTTTCGAGGCGAGGGTGCGAATTGCACTTTTTTTTGGCACAGTCTGCAACCAGACTTTCCAAGCAGCCATTCTGCTGGCACTGGCAGAGAGCCGCGGTATAACTCCTTTGTGTTTTAGGGCAAGGCACAGATGCACTTCGCTAGAGATGGGCCAAAGCGAGGGGAGACGCTTGAGCCCGCTGCTCGCTCTGGTGGCTCAGCTGGCTCGGAGGAGGGCTGGAGCCTAGGAGGGGTTAACAGAAGATCGTTTTATTTGAAGTATGGAGCTTGAAACAGCTGCAGACTTGACAGGGAATTTGGAAGGAGGTAGAGGTGAGTTTTGAGTGCATCATGTATTTGTCACTGAATTGCTGCTTGTTTTAATCTTGCCTGCGGAGCTGGAGGAAAGAAGTCAGTCCCCCGTGGAGGCACAACTCAAATTGCTCCTCTGGAGTAATGGCATGTGGTCAACGCTGGTAGTTGGGTGGGGAGGACTTGTGTAGGATAGGTGAGGTTGGCAGGGATCTCTGGAGACCCTCTAGTCCAAGAGGGTCACCTACAGCAGCTCGCCCAGGGCCACCTACAGACAAGTTTTGGATATCTCCAAGGATGGAGCTGCCACAGACTCTCTTGGCGTGTAAGAAAGCCTGGATGAGAGTTTGTGAGAATTCCTCAGGAGGAGAAGAGTGGAACGATGAAATCTGGTGTCGTGCAGAGACAAGTCAGGGTCACGGGTTGTCACCTTCACTGTCCTCACACCAGTGCATTGACGTGTGTGCATGGGTGCGTCCTGGTGGAGAGGGACCGTGGAAGCGCTTGGCAACGTGTCCTCGAGCAGAAGAGGTCTGGAGCTTGCCTGCCCTTTGATTTTCGGTACATGCGCAACGACAGTGCGGTGGTTGCTGAGCACTGATGCAATGAGTTGTTAGGCTAAGCTCCATCACAGCAGAGGATGCCTGTCCACAAGGCTTTAAGAAATGAGCTCGGTAACCCTGAGGACAAGCTCTCCATAGATCAACAGCCCCTGGAAGATGCTTAATACCTTTCAGTTTAGAAACCACTTTCTGTGCTGGAATCTCCTTTCTTTGCTTATTTATGACTGCGAATATTACATAAACAGTGGATCAGCTCTGCCTTTAGTCCGGTAGCTCTGCTTTTTTCCCAGAAGTGTGATCTCCATGACTTCGTCGTGCTCCCTTTGATGTCAAAACAGTTTTTACTCAGCTGCAGGGCTGCAGCCTTGCATTTCGGAATGAAAAAGAAAAATGTGCTGTGCCACAGGATTGCTTAGGGTTTGTATGTCTCTCTTTTGGATGGATATTCCGGTACATAAGCATGGAAATGATTTTTTTAAAAATTAAATAGGTTTTTGTTAGCTATGTTGTCAATGATGGCATCCAACGCTTCCAGCTGGGATGCTTAAAATGAAACATGTGTATCAACGTGAGACCCTACGTAGCCTGATTTCTGGAAGCCCAAAATATAGATGTCCTGCCTCTGCAGCCTGGGACTGCCCAGGGCAGGGAGCCCTGATCCCGTCACCCTGGGTGCCGTTTGGGAAATGAAGGCAGCAGCCCAGCTGCCCATTGTTTTGGCCAAATGTGTGATTAATCTCAAGACAGAGGAAAAAAAGTGAAGTTTGCCATCTGGCTAGGCTCTTGCCCATAGAAAAGCCCTGTTTGTAAGCACTTGGTGAGGTGTTACTCACAGTGCAGTTCTGGGAATTGGAGTGGGGAAAAAAAAAAAAGATAACTGTTTAAGACACTAAACTTGCATAAAATACTCAGATGGCTCATTAAAGGAACCAGTGGGAGACACTAATGCTTGAAATTTTAAAAGCCACATAGCTTTTCAAGATAGAAATGTGGAACTCATTTTTGGGAGACTTTCCCCTGTAGAGATGGATGCAGCCATCCCAAAACCCCAAATCTGTACAAGCGTTGTTTTACAAGATGTTTCCCCAGACAGCACTTATTTCATTTTGCGAAACGGTAAAGAAATTGCACTGGGAGGTTTACTTCAATTTTATTTGCCTCACCGAGATACCTTGTAGTCTGGAGCGTGTGCATCGAAGTGAAAAGCAAAGCAGAGACACTTTCCCCTTCCTTAGGAGTCCTTAAAAACCGTTACCGAGCACAGCACAGTCACACAGCTCCTGTGCAATAACGTTTTTGCAGAATTTTTGCATTGAGCGAGAACCATGTGATGGGAGTTGACACTTGTGCAGTTGGATTAATAAGAGAGGAAGCAGTAACCGGCGACCGTAAGTACAAATTACAACTGGTAAAACTGCAGCCCTGAAAAATAAAGAAGCGCATGTCAAGGAGGGAGGGATCAGGAGACACCCTGTAGAGATGGAAGGAGTGAAAACTCAGTGGAAAAATATGACTTATAATTAAAGAAATCATTCTAACCTCTTTTTTTTCCATATAAGGCTATAGCAAATAACTTCTTCAGTAGGGTGTCAGGAGAGGTTGGTATCAAAGCTTAGTTGAGCACCTTTAAAGAAGATTTACATTTAAAAGGAGTTAAATGAAATTCAGTATTGCTGTCTGAGGAAATACAGATTTGGTGTTGCTGTCTGAAGGTCTGGGTCTCGGGTAAGAGATGGTTTACAGCATTGAAAACCTCTGCCGTTGCCAAAGTTGAGCTGTTTTCAAGTGCCTCCCCAGCAGGACTTTCTGCGGAAAAAATAAGCTGAGAAATCAATTTAGAAAAATTCTTTTTTACCTAAACCTTTTCTTTTTCCTTGAGCTTTACACATGTTACTGAAGTCCCCCAGCAGCGCGTGTGGCAGGTAGTGCGTGTTTTGCAGCTGGCTGGAGCCAGGGCTGTATTTAGGGAATGAGCGTCGCCTAGTCGGGGAGGCGAAAGGCACCTTTTACAAAGGCATATATAAAATCCAGAGGTAGGGCATTTATTTTGGTAGAAAGGACTATGCTGTCCACCGTTCGGCTCCGGTGTTTGCTGCTACTTTGTGTTCATGGCGTTTGATCAAAGAGGACCTATAAATACTGCATCATACCTCTGCATACCTCTCGTCTGGTTTGGGCTATGTGTGATGCTGGCCATCAGTTCCTCCCTCTGGGATCACGGGGGAAAGCTGAAGGCAGCTTTGTCATTTAATTTGTGAGTGTTTGATGTCAGTGCGAGGTAATTAAATGGTGGACCGTTAAAGCCCTTTTTGGAGGGCTGCTGCCATCTAATGTGCCCACTCGCTTGTATTGCAGTTCATTCATTTCGATCGGGTTACGTCTTGCTGGCTAATTTGTGCGTATTCAGAAGAAAAGAGCCAAAAAGAAAGGGATGCACGGACGTGGTGGCTGTCCCTGCGCTTAAAACGTGAATTCCCTGTTTCCTTTGCTATCCAGGTTTTCTTGAGAGCTGTGCCGCCTGTATGACATGGTATATTCTGCAACCTGGTTGGCGTGCATGGGCTGGCAGAGACGTGCGGTCTTCCTACAGCTTGGTTGGCAGGGTTCAGGTGTAAGGCGAAGGAAAAAAACTAATTCAGGTTTTCTTTAATGATTACGTTGCCTCTGCCCTCCCCAAAGCAGGCTCTGGCTGCCGACAGGACACGCGCAGAAGCAGTGGCCATATCCTGACTTACGGTGACAGAACTGAAATACGGAGTAATAACTGCAGACCAGAGCTATATCTGTCATGTAGG
Source organism: Cariama cristata (assembly GCF_000690535.1). NCBI lineage: Eukaryota > Metazoa > Chordata > Aves > Cariamiformes > Cariamidae > Cariama > Cariama cristata. The sequence continues at coordinate 5,315 of NW_009603022.1, read as the reverse complement.
AAAGGATTTTAATTCAAAAAGAATAATTACAGGGAAACAGCAGGTGCCTACTTGAGATTATGTATATTTTAATCCACCTTCTGTTTAATTTCAGTTTTCTCCTGCATGGAGAAAAGGAGGGATTTTATATGAGAAAAGGACCCGATGGTGGCTGTGGATTCCTCCCCAAAAAACAGAAATGGGGTGAAAGGAACCAATAATCTGAACATTCATGAGAAAATATTATCCTATTAGAAACACCGTATGCAGTTTCTAATTATTCCGGTTATGGTATAGATTGGCTGCTTATTTTTTCCTTTCTGAAACATAACTCTTCAAAATTTCTGAAGGGCCAATAGCTCTGCAAAGGGACCAGAATGTGTGAACCCACAGAAGGATGCTGTGGATGAAAGCAGAGGCTTTTTTGGATTTCAGTCTGATTGTGCATCATGGCACTTCCCTCTTTTGCCTTGCAGAAGGGGAGCTCTGCAGCTAAACGTTCATCCCAGTTGCTGTGGGCTCGCTGCTGTGGTGCAAAGTCTCTCCGGATGGGGTTTCCTTGAGTCAGGATTTGTAGGGAAGCAATTTAACTTAAAATATACTCACGTTCATGCAAAGCCCTTCCATTTTATCTAGTATCTGGAAGGGAGCAGGAGTTTCCACCCTGACAAACAGTGACAACTGAGCTGCTCTTATCTCCCCTCGTTCCTTCAATTAGCAGCCGAAAAAGGGAGACTAGAGGG